>NC_079191.1:166611593-166907888 GCF_029499605.1 Hyla sarda | reverse complement strand
AAAAAAGTGTGGAAACCTCACCCCAATATTTTCACTTAAAGGGTTACTCTCCCCCAGACATCTTATCCCTTATCCAAAGGATAGGGGAAAAGATGTCTGATTGTGGGGGTCCCGCCGCTGGGGAACCCCGCATTCTCCCTGCTGCACCTGGCATTCGTTTAGAGTGTTGGGGAGACGCGCCGAAGGCTCGTGACATCACGGCCACGGCTCCTCAATGCAAGTCTATGGGATGGGGCGTGATGGCCGTCATGCCGCCCTCCCCATAGACTTGCATTGAGGGAACATGGCAGTGACGTCAGGAGCCTCTGCCCCCCCTTCGCCAGTCATTCAGCACTGAGCGAAGTTCACTCTGTGCACCGAATATCTGGCGTGCCACAGCCGAGATCGCGGGGGGTGCCCAGTGGCGGGACCCCTGCGATCAGACATCTTATCCCCTATCCTTTGGATAGGGGATAAGATGTCTAGGGTCAGAGTACCCTTTAACCCCTTAACGACGCAGGACATATTTTTCCGTCCTGCGCCGGCTCCCGCGATATGAAGCGGGGATCGCGCCGCGATCCCGCATCATATCGCGTCGGTCCCGGCGCTCATCAACGGCCGGGACCCGCGGCTAATACCACACATGACCGCCGCTTCTAAAGCGAAAGTGAAAGTGACCCGGCTGCTCAGTCGGGCCTGTTCGGGACCGCCGCGGTGAAATCGCGGCATCCCGAACAGCTGGCAGGACACCGGGAGGGCCCTTACCTGCCTCCTCGGTGTCCGATCGGCGAATGACTGCTCCGTGCCTGAGATCCAGGCAAGAGCAGTCAAGCGCCGATAACACTGATCACAGGAGTGTTAATACATGCCTGTGATCTGTGTAGAAGATCAGTGTGTGCAGTGTCATAGGTCCCTATGGGAGCTATAACATTGCAAAAAAAAGTTAAAAAAAAGTGTTAATAAAGATCATTTAACCCCTTCCCTAATAAAAGTTTGAATCACCCCCCTTTTCCCATAAAAAAAGAAAACAGTGTAAAAAAAAGAAAAATAAACATATGTGGTATCGCCGCGTGCGTAAATGTCCGAACTATAACAATATATCATTAATTTAACTGTGTGGTCAATGGCGTATGCGCAAAAAAATTCCAAAGTCTAAAAAAGCGCATTTTTGGTCACTTTTATAGCATTAAAAATAAATAAAAAGTGATCAAAAAGTCCGATCAAAACAAAAATCATACCGATAAAAACTTCAGATCACGGCGCAAAAAATGAGTCCTCATATCGCCCTGTATGTGGAAAAATAAAAAAGTATAGGAGTCAGAAGATGACATTTTTAAACGTATAAATTTTCCTGCATGTAGTTATGATTTTTTCCAGAAGTGCGACAAAAGCAAACCTATATAAGTAGGGGTATCATTTTAACCGTATGGACGTACAAAATAATTATAAGGTGTCATTTTTACCGAAATATGCACTGCGTAGAAACGGAAGCCCCCAAAAGTTACAAAATGGCATTTTTTCTTCGATTTTGTCGCACAATGATTTTTTTTTCCGTTTCGACGTGCATTTTTGGGTAAAATTACTAATGTCACTGCAAAGTAGAATTGGCGACGCAAAAAATAAGCTATAATATGGATTTTTAGATGGAAAATTGAAAGGGTTATGATTTTTAAAAGGTAATGAGGAAAAAACGAAAGTGCAAAAACGGAAAAAACCCTGAGTCCTTAAGGGGTAAAGGACACAGTTGGTTTTGGCAAGGGGTCAAGTCCTAGGAAAAAAAGTGTGGAAACTCACCCAATATTTTCACTTAAAGGGTTACTCTCCCCCAGACATCTTATCCCTTATCCAAAGGATAGGGGAAAAAGATGTCTGATTGTGGGGGGTCCCGCCGCTGGGGAACCCCGCATTCTCCCTGCTGCACCTGGCATTCGTTTAGAGTGTTGGGAGACGCGCCGAAGGCTCGTGACATCACGGCCACGGCTCCTCAATGCAAGTCTATGGGATGGGGCGTGATGGCCGTCATGCCGCCCCTCCATAGACTTGCATTGAGGGAACATGGCAGTGACGTCAGGAGCCTCTGCCCCCCTTCGCCAGTCATTCAGCACTGAGCGAAGTTCACTCTGTGCACCGATATCTGGCGTGCCACAGCCGAGATCGCGGGGGGTGCCCAGTGGCGGGACCCCTGCGATCAGACATCTTATCCCCTATCTTTGGATAGGGGATAAGATGTCTAGGGTCAGAGTACCCTTTAACCCCTTAACGACGCAGGACATATTTTTCGTCCTGCGCCGGCTCCCGCGATATGAAGCGGGATCGCGCCGCGATCCCGCATCATATCGCGTCGGTCCCGGCGCTCATCAACGGCCGGGACCCGCGGCTAATACCACACATGACCGCCGCTTCTAAAGCGAAAGTGAAAGTGACCCGGCTGCTCAGTCGGGCTGTTCGGGACCGCCGCGGTGAAATCGCGGCATCCCGAACAGCTGGCAGGACACCGGGAGGGCCCTTACCTGCCTCCTCGGTGTCCGATCGGCGAATGACTGCTCCGTGCCTGAGATCCAGGCAAGAGCAGTCAAGCGCCGATAACACTGATCACAGGAGTGTTAATACATGCCTGTGATCTGTGTAGAAGATCAGTGTGTGCAGTGTCATAGGTCCCTATGGGAGCTATAACATTGCAAAAAAAAGTTAAAAAAAAGTGTTAATAAAGATCATTTAACCCCTTCCCTAATAAAAGTTTGAATCACCCCCCTTTTCCCATAAAAAAAAGAAAACAGTGTAAAAAAAGAAAAATAAACATATGTGGTATCGCCGCGTGCGTAAATGTCCGAACTATAACAATATATCATTAATTTAACTGTGTGGTCAATGGCGTATGCGCAAAAAAATTCCAAAGTCTAAAAAAGCGCATTTTTGGTCACTTTTTATAGCATTAAAAATAAATAAAAAGTGATCAAAAAGTCCGATCAAAACAAAAATCATACCGATAAAAACTTCAGATCACGGCGCAAAAAATGAGTCCTCATATCGCCCTGTATGTGGAAAAATAAAAAAGTTATAGGAGTCAGAAGATGACATTTTTAAACGTATAAATTTTCCTGCATGTAGTTATGATTTTTTCAGAAGTGCGACAAAAGCAAACCTATATAAGTAGGGGTATCATTTTAACCGTATGGACGTACAAAATAATTATAAGGTGTCATTTTTACCGAAATATGCACTGCGTAGAAACGGAAGCCCCCAAAAGTTACAAAATGGCATTTTTTCTTCGATTTGTCGCACAATGATTTTTTTTTTCCGTTTCGACGTGCATTTTTGGGTAAAATTACTAATGTCACTGCAAAGTAGAATTGGCGACGCAAAAAATAAGCTATAATATGGATTTTTAGATGGAAAATTGAAAGGGTTATGATTTTTAAAAGGTAAGGAGGAAAAAAACGAAAGTGCAAAAACGGAAAAACCCTGAGTCCTTAAGGGGTTAAGGGCTGGTCCCGCAGGACTCATACTAATAGGAACTGCATTCCTGCTGTGGAAAAAGTGCAGGAACTTCGTTCCAATGAGTTCCTGCAGGACTTGAGCCCTGGTTTTGGCCCTTGTGAACCAATTTTATTTTTGCCGTAACTTTTATTTTTCCATCCACAGAGCCATATAAGGGCCTATTTTTGGTGAGACATATTGCAGTTTTTTTATTGCTGTGACAGTATCAAATGTACGGCAAAACCCCAAAAATATAATATGTGGGGAAAATTGGAAAAAGAACTGCATTTTGCAAGCTTTGGGAGGGGGTTCATTATTGCACAATGCACTTTTCGGTAAAATTGACATGTTCTCTTTATTCTGTTGGTCAATAAAATTACAACAATATGCATTTACATTGTTTTTCTATTACTGTAGTCCTTTAAAAAAAAGTTAAACCTTTTTCAACAAAATCAGTACACTTAACCCCCTTCAGGAAATAGGGTGTATAGGTACGCCCATGACATCTGGGAACTTAAGGACACAGGGCGTACCTGTACGCCCTGGTCCAGTTTGCAGGTTTTAAACAGTTCTCCCCAGCAGAGAATGGGTCAAACCCCATGGGTCCTGGTTGCTATGGGCAGCCAGGACCCATGGGCTAATGTCGAGCACCGGGGATCTGGCAAATTCCCGGCATTTACCCTTTAGACGCCATGATCAAAGTTGATCGCGGCATCTAATATGAAAGTGAAACTGTTCAAGTAGCTCAGCGGAGCTGATGGGGACTATTGCGACATAATCGCAATGTCCCGATCAGTTTACCAGGCGAATAGAAGGTCCTCACCTGCCTCTTCCTCGTCTGTTTGGCAATCTGCTGCTCCCAAGTCGGTAACACTGATCAATGCTATGTTATGGCATAGCATTGATCAGTGTATGCAATGAAAAGATTGCATGTTTTAGCCCCCTGTGTGGGCAAAAAAAAAAAAGTGAATTAACACCTTCCCTATTAAAAGTTTAACCCCTTAAGGACCAAGCGTTTTTCTGTTTTTGCACTTTCGTTTTTCCTCCTTACCTTTTAAAAAATCATAACCCTTTCAATTTTGCACCTAAAAATCCATTTGAGGGTTTATTTTTTGTGCCACCAATTCTTCTTTGAAATGACATCAGTCATTTTACCCAAAAATCGACGGCGAAACAGGAAAAAAAAGCATTGTGCGACAAAATTGAAGAAAAACCACCATTTTGTAAATTTTGGGAGCTTCTGTTTCTATGCAGTAAATTTTTCGGCAAAAATAAAATGACACTTTACCGTATCTTTATTCTGTAGGTCTATACGATTAAAATGATACCCTACAGGTTTGATTTTGTTGTACTTTTGGAAAATAATCATAACATGCACGAAAATTAATACATTTAAAATTGTCCTCTTCTGACCCCTATAACTTTTTTATTTTTCCGCTTACGGGGTGGTATGAGGGCTTTCATTTTTTGCACTGTGATCTGAAGTTTTAATCGGTACCATTTTTGTTTTGATTAGACTTTTTGATCGATTTTTATTCCTTTTTTTATGGTATAAAAAGTGACCATAAATAAGCTATTTTGGACTTTGGAATTTTTTTGCGTGAATTCCATTGACCATGTGGTTTAATTAATTATATATTTTTATATTTGGGACATTTACGCACATGGTGACACCACATATGTTTATTTTTATTATGTTTATATATTTTTTTATATGGAAGGGAGGTGATTTAAACTTTCAATAAGGAAGGGGTTAATGTGTATAATAAGCCCCTATATGGGTCTGTCGGTGCAAAATTGAAAGCGGTATTATTTTTAGAAGGAGAGGAGGAAAAAACAAAATTGCAAAAATGAAAATTGGCCTGGTCCTTAAGTTGAAAATGGGCTTTGTCCCTAAGGGGCTAAAATTGCCTTATTCCGACCTCTATATTAGTTTTATTTTTCCGTATACAGGGTTGTATGAAAGCAAATTTTCTCTTGTCGTGATCTGTAGTTTTTATTGGTACCACTCATGAGCCCTCATACAACCCTGTATACCAAAAAATAAAAAGGTTATAAGGGTCAGAAAAGGACAATTTTATGCATACCAATTTTGTTGAGAATAGTTAGCATTTTTTAAGTAGTACAATAATGGAAAAACTATATAATTTTTTTTATAGTTTTAATTGCAGTGACCTACAGAATAAAGATAATTGCCCGGATTTATCAAACTTTTTGAGGGAAAAAGTGGAGTGATTTTCCCACAGCAAACAATCACAGCTCTGCTTTAACTTTACCAGAGCTCGTTAGCTGAGCTGTAATTGGTTGCTGTACAAAAATTAGTCAATTACTTCAGTTTTTCCCTCATAAAGTTCGATAAATCTGGGCCCATATGTCATTTTTACCATAAAGTGTTAAAATCAAACCCCCTCAAAAGTTGCAAAATTACAGTTTTTCTTAGAAATTTCTACCCACAAATAAAAATGTTTTGGTTTTGCTGTACATTTTATGTTAAAATGTAAGGTGTCATTACAAAGTACGAATGGTCGCATTAAAAAACAAGCCCCATATGGGTCTTAAGGTTGAAAAATAAAGAAAAGTTATGGATTTTAAAAGGAAAGGAGGAAAAAATTAAATTGCAAAAATGAAAATTTCCTTAAGGGGTTAAACGATACCTGTCATTTACCAAATCGTTGCATATGTCACAGAGACACGTCATAAGTATTTATTGGTTGGCGTCTGAGTGATCAGACTCTAACTGCTTGCTAAAACAAGCAGAGAGAAGCTTGCAGATGTGTGCTTCACTCACCGTCTCACTAAGATCTTCGTCCAGTTGCACTAGACTATTGCAACTGGATGGAGATTGCAGCAAACAACACTACATGCTTTTTCCCACTCCTAGCAATTGGTGGGAGTCTGAACAGACCAAGACTGATCAAAACATTTGCTATATCTCTGTGACATGTCAAATGTTTTGGTTAATGACAGGGACATTTTATGAAAGCTTTCCTTTCCTCTTCAAGTGTCTATCACAAGTTCTCTAAGGTCTTCTGAAAGCTGTTTGCATTGAGGTGTGGTTCATTCTAACCAATCTTTCTTGAGAAGAAGAGATTTGTTAGTACTGAGGCTTTATGTGCCTTTATTTAAAAGGTAACACACTTCAAATCTTCCAAATTGAAATCGCTTTTGTGTCCTGACCAGGGAACTAGGTCAGAAAAAAGTGGGCATTTGGGGTACTGTGCATTGCCAAGGGCAGAGCTTAAATTAACTCAAAATTGGTAATTAAAATTAAGGCAACAATGTTATGGGTGCCCTTTTTATGTCTTCTTGCAACTTGGAGATTTTCTTGAGACTGCTAGAAACTTACTGAAATTAGAAAGGGAACATAGGGAACATAAGTTTGTTTTTCATGTTTCATATGCCTTTAAAAATGAAAGAAGCAATCTGATTGGTTGCTATGGGCAACTGCATCACTCTTCCTCAGGTTTCTCACTCTCACACATGTTTTTGTAGACATAGGTCTATAATCATCATTAGAGATTAGAAAATTTTAGAAAAATTCCATTGGACCGATTCGTCGAATTTTCCGAAAAAATTTAGTTTAACGTGTGCCTGTGGGGCAGAGTACAGGGACATGATATGGGACAGCATCCGGGAGCCCAGCTCAATTTGGTGTAGTGTGGCTCGTAAGAAGTCCCAGTCCACTGAATCAAAAGCCTTTTTCCGCTTCTAAGGAGAGCAAAAACAGCAGTAAGTTGCTCTTGCGTGCGAGGTGGACCATAGAGAAAATCCAGAGCATGTTGTCTCTAGCTTCCCTGCCTTTAATACAGCCAACTTGATCCGGGTGGACTAGAGACTCCATATGGACTGAGAGCCTGTTGACTATCAATTTGGCAAGATTTTTTGCGTCGGTGTTGATGAGGGAGATGGGTCAGTAACTAGGGCAGAGTAGGGGGTCTTTACCTTCTTTCGGGAGGACCACTATATGAGCCTTTAGGAAGGACGGGGTGGAAAGGGAGGTCTCTGAGATGCCATTAAATAGCTCAAGCAGGATGGGGGACAATTCCGGTAGAATGGACTTATAAAAATTTTGCGGTATAGCCATCAGGGCCTGGGCTCTTACCAGGCGGCATAGAGGAGATAGCAGCGTCAAGATCCTTGGACGTGAACCGGCCCTCCAGTGCCTGGATAGCTTCAGGGGGCAGTTGGGGCCAAGCCGTGGATGAGATATATTGTTCAAGAGAGGGGGAAGCCTTAGAGGGGGAACTAGGCCCTAGTGTTTCGGCAGAGAGTACAGAGAGGCGTAATAGAGGCAAAAGGCTTTCAAGATATCAGGAGGGAGGTAGAAAGGGGTACCCGAGCTAGTCTTGATAGCTGACACAAATAAAGAAGATCCTTTGGTCTTCAGGGCAGATGACAAGAGTTTGCCGGACTTGTTGCCCCATCCATAGAAAACCCTTCCAGTGAGTTGTTTGTAATATCTATGTGTGTTGTTCACGAGAGCCAATAATTCACTGCGCACCCGTATGAGATCGCGGTATACCATGTCTTGCTGGGACTGTTTGTGCAGGGTTTCCAAGACGCACAGTTGTTGTATTAGGGAAGTAAAGCTGGATGACGCTGCCCTCTTCAACCTGGCCCCATGTTTCATAAGGACTCCGTGGAGAACACATTTCAAGGCCTCCCACTTAATTGTGGATGAGGATGTGTCCGCAGCATGGTCCTGACGAAAATGGGAGATGGTGGACCGCAAGTCCTGAAAGCACAGGTCGTCCAGAAGAAGAGATTCATTCAGTTTCCAGGACAAATGAGGCCTGGAGGAAGAGGGGAGCCTGAGCAAGCAGAACACTGGAGCGTGGTCAGAAAGAGTCATCACTCCGATGGATGTGGACAAGACAGAAGATAAGAGATGATGGAGACAGAAGACATAGTCAATACGACTATAAACCGGCCCAGGGTGGGAGTAAAAGGTGTAATCGCGGCCTTGTGGGTGTAGTGATCTCCAGACATCGCTCAACTGCATTTCATGAAGCTTTTTCCTTAAGGCTCGCAAACGGCTATGAGAGAGAGCCGAGCGACCTCAGGATGTGTCCACCTGAGTAAACAGAGATTCAGATCGCCACAGAGGAGGATAGGTCCAGTGGCAAACGAATCAAGCGCATCTAACATGCGAATAAGAAAAGGAATTTGGTCTTGATTAGGAGCGTTGGGTGCTGTGTAACCATGATGTGAAATATCTATTGGGTAGCGTAGGGACATGGCCCGTTTTAAAGTGAGTTTCCTGGAGCACTAATATGTGTACCCTATGTTTATGTAAAGAATAGAGCGTCTGAGCTCGCTTTTCAGGGGTATTAAAACCCTTCATGTTAAGGGTGGTGAGTTTGATGTTGGATGCCATGGAATGGGACCAGTGTGTAGCTGCACTCACCTCGGGTGTCGCAGGTCATGGGATCCCTCGCTCACAAGGTACTTGGAATGGAAGCGCAGCCATCCTGTAAGAGAGGAGCAGAGAAGCGATTAGCCGAGGAAAAAGAGAAGGAAAAGGGAGAGAGAGAAACCACAGGAGAGTGGGTACAAGGGGTCTAAGGGTGAGAGCCATAAGGGCTAGAGACAAAGTTGGAACCAGTCCAAAGTGTCTGTCTAAATGGGGAAAGCATGGAAGAGACACTAGGGGTAGTGTGCTCCGAAGTAAACTAGAGTGTGATAAGCAGGGAACAAAACAAACCCAGAACCAGGGCATAATGGCTAATAATTGAGGTCCTATGAGGTATAACCACATAGGAACCGAGGACATTGCGTAGGCTTTTGAACTAGTAAGCGGCCCGAGGGCCTATATGGTAAATATTTTGGGAGGCTTGTGTAACAAGTGGAACAGGTAACCTTTTCCACGTCAAGGCCAGCAAGCAACAGCTTGAAGGGAAGGCCCAGACAAGGAAAAGGTTAGCAGACATATGAAAGGAACAATAAGAAAGAACAAACATTAATGTTGAATTCAGGTCTTGCGTTTTTGGGCAGGCAGCGGCCCAGGCACACGGCTCTGCAGCAGAGGATATCGGTCAGATGTCTCGAGTCTCTGAGATAGAATGGTGACGAACATGCCAGTCCAATCTGTGAGCGGGATCGAGGGAAGCTTGAATGTTGACAGGAAGGCAGGAAGATCTTCCGGTCGTCGTAAAGTGGCAGAGGTGGACCCGTATTTGGCCATCAAGGAGAAGGGAAAGCCCCAGCGATAAATTATCTGAGCGTTTTTCAGGTGTTGAAGCAGAGGTCGCAGGGCCGCTCTCATATTAAGGGTGCAGAATGAGAGGTCAGGGAAAAGCTGGATGGCTGCTCCATTGTAAGAAAGATGTTGAAGACGTCTTGCCTTCACCATTATTTCTTCCTTTAGCATAAAGTGGTGAACCCTGCAGAGGACATCCCTCGCTTTGGAAGGGTCTGGATGCTTGGCTCTAAGGGCTCTGTGCTCCCTATTAAGTTCGACAGGATGGTCAGATGTTTTTTTCAGGATCTCATTAAATAGCCTCTGAAGGGTGTTAGATAGCTCTTGGGGGGAACAGATTCAGGGAGGCCCTTGATCCTGATGTTGTTTCTCCTGTTGCGATTGTCGAGGTCATCCAGATGGTCGGTGTCAGCAGCCTGCTGGATGGATAGGTTCTTTGATTCAACCTGCGAGTCTTGGAGTTGGGTAGAAACAGAAGTACGAAAGTCCTCTAGTTGCGCCACACGGGCTCACAGGTGAGAAAGTTCAGATTTGACAGGTTTTAGGTCCTGCCTCCAAGCCACTTTTAAGTCAGAGGCTAAGATCATGAGGTCATGTTTGGTTGGCAGGAGGGCTAGCAGAGCCTAGAGCTCTGGGTGGTTCTTGAGAGTGTTGGCAGCCATTTCAGGCATTGGCAGTCCGGAGTGCGGTAATACAGAGAAAGGAGGACGGGCATATGATGCTCTGGAGGGACGTGGAGGAGGAGGAGCTCCTGGTATCCGTGAGGGTATCATCTGAGGAGGAATGTCCAGAGCCCCAGTCTGCAGTTGCTTTAAAGGCATTTTAAATAGCTTCTTTTTGGCGGGTCAGCTCACTCCCCAGTAATCAGGGACATTGCTGCCAGAAGAAGAATCATGAGAATGTCCATCAGAAACAGGGTCAGAAGTATCCATGCCATTGGATGAATCAAGAACATTTTGTGTTGGAGGATCAGGTGAGACCAAGCAGGAGGAAGGAGCAATAAGCGTGTAGAGGACCCCTTCTGCACTTCTGCACTTACAGGAGATAAGTCTGCAGAAGGAGCTGTGGATGCAGACCTGGAAGTGGTGGCAGACAGTGGGTTAATGGGCTTCAGGCTGGCATGTATAGGCAGTGGGGAGCAACGGACAGCAACCACAGACACCTGTGGGGCTGCTGCAGCATAGGAATGTGAATGCTGCTGTAGCTGCTGCGAGACATGGAGGGCAGAGAGCAGGCCGCAGTGCGCATGCGCCCCCTGAAGATCCGAATGTGGAGCGCTGGTGTGCTCCCAGCTGCAAGGAAGACTCACAGCCGGGTCCTGTACAGACATCTCCTCAGGTAGGTGGCAGCCTTCAGGTGAGGAGTCCGATAGGTGCGGGTGCTCCGAGGTGGCTGAGGACGGCAGTAGAGGAGACTCCTCACAGGGATCTCGGGCAGGGAAGGAGGTCCATGTGTGCGGTGTGGCGGGCCGCAGCGTCGCTGCTTGTGAGGGCACAGAGGGGAGAGATGGCTGGAAAAAGGCCGTGATGGGTACCGGGTGGGAGCTTGCACCTTCAGGGTCACGTTTGTGGGCCTTTCGGTTCGATCTGCCTCCCATATTAGGGTAAAAAGCCTCTAACAGTGTTTGCCCTGGTCAGAGCTCCTAAGGCGCGCGTCTCATCCCCAGCGCATCAAGCCTCAGTAGCATGAGGAGACCATATTGTGGCTTAATGACACAGAACATATCGTGGTTGAATGACACAGCCTGAAGGTGGCGGCAGCATTAGGAGAACATATAGTGGCTCAATGACATAGAGTGGTTGGCGGCAGCATATAGTGGCTGAATGACAAAGCCTGGAATTGGCGTCAGCATGAGGAGACTACATAGTGGCTGAATGACACAGCCTGGAGTTGGCGGGAGCATATAGTGGCTGAATGACACAGCCTGGAAGTAGCGGCAGCATATAGTGGCTGACTTACACAGTCTGGAGTTTGCAGCAGCATGAGGAGACCATATAGAGGCTGAATGACACAGCCTGGAGGTGGCGGTAGCATGAGGAGAAAATGCAGTGGTTGAATGAAACAGCCTGAAGGTGGCAGAAGCATTGGGAGAACATATAGTGGCTGAATGACATCGAGTGGTTGGCGGCAGCATATAGTGGCTGTATGACACAGCCTGGAGTTGGCAGCAGCATGAGGAGACTACATAGTGGCTGAATGACACAGCCTGTAGTTGGCAGGAGCATATAGTGGCTGAATGACACAGCCTGGAAGTGGCGGCAGCATATAGTGGCTGAATGACACAGTCTGGAGTTTGCGGCAGCATGATGAGACCATAAAGAGGCTGAATGACACAGCCTGGAGGTGGTGGTAGCATGAGGGGAAAATTTTGTGACTGAATCACACAGCCTGGAGGTGGCAGAAGCATGAGGACACCATATAGTGGCTGAATGACACAGCATGGTGTTGGCAGCAGCATGACAACACATAGTGGCTGAATGATACATCGTGGAGATGGGGAAAGCATGAGGAGAACATATAATGGCGGAATGACACAGCCTGGAGGTGGCGGAAGCATGAGGAGACCATATAGTGGCTGAATGACACAGTGTGGAGCTGGCATCAGCATGAGGAGAACATATGGTGGTAGAATGAGACAGCCTGGAGGTGGCAGCAACATCAGGAGTCTTGAAAGGGACCCGTGATAGAGTGGAGCGGTCAGTGGCAATACCAGTACTCAGTGACAAAGGTGGGTGAAAAAAGAAGAACTTGGCATCAGCTATGTGGCATCAGGCGGGTGGCAGGATCAGAATAGTAGCTGAGGCAGTTAGGCAGAAGAAAGCGGTCTCTTTTGTAAAAGTGTTAGTGTGCTAGTATTGATGACATGCATTACGTAAAAATTTACTTTTAATAATATGCTTAGGGTAAAATATATGGCAGCCAAATTTTTTCTTAATCAAACCAAAGGAAAGGTGTGCAAAAAACACCATGTGCCACCTACACCACCAAGTATTGATCTGATGCAAAGTCTTCTAAAAGGTTGAAGGGAACAACGTATGGTCCATTGTAACTGGTGGGGGTAAACATTCCCCTGTAAAGTGCTACTCTTGCATCATTAATTCCCTTCTTGGCGAGTGTTACTCGCCCTAAAAAGGGCATCCCCACACAGAAACCTCTCCCAGAGCCAGGGCAAGTAACACTTGCAAGGCCAGGGCGAGTACCACTTGCAAAGAAGGGAATTAACCCCTTCAGGACCAAGCCCATTTTGGCCTTAAGGACCAGAGCGTTTTTTGCACATCTGACCACTGTCACTTTAAACATTAATAACTCTGGAATGCTTTTAGTTATCATTCTGATTCCGAGATTGTTTTTTCGTGACATATTCTACTTTAACATGGTGGTAAATTTTTGTGGTAACTTGCATCCTTTCCTTGTGAAAAATCCTAAAATTTGATGAAAAATTTGAAAATTTTGCATTTTTCTAACTTTGAAGCTCTCTGCTTGTAAGGAAAATGTATATTACAAATAAAAATTTTTTTTATTCACATATACAATATGTCTACTTTATGTCTGCATCATAAAAGTGGCGAGTTTTTACTTTTGGAAGACACCAGAGGGCTTCAAAGTTCAGCAGCAATTTTCCAATTTTTCACAAAATTTTCAAACTCACTATTTTTCAGGGACCAGTTCAGGTTTGAAGTGGATTTGAAGGGTCTTCTTATTAGAAATACCCCACAAAAGAACCCATTATAAAAACTGCACCCCCCCAAAGTATTCAAAATGACATTCAGTCATCATTTTAACCCTTTAGTTGTTTCACAGGAATAGAAGCAAAGTGAAGGAGAAAATTCGCAATCTTCATTTTTTACACTCGCATGTTCTTGTAGACCCAATTTTTTAATTTTTACAAGGGGTAAAAGGAGAAAATGTATACTTATATTTGTAGCCTGATTTCTCTCGAGTAAGCACATACCTCATATGTCTATGTAAAGTGTTCGGCGGGCGCAGTAGAGGGCTCAGAAGGGAAAGAGCGATAAGGGGATTTTGGAGAGTACGTTTTTCTGAAATGGTTTTTGGGGGGCATGTTGCATTTAGGAAGCCCTTATGGTGCCAGAACAGCAAAAAACCCTCACATGGCATACCATTTTGGAAACTAGACCCCTTGAGGTACGTAACAAGGAATAAAGTGAGCCTTAATACCCCACAGGTGTTTCACGACTTTTGCATATGTAAAAAAAATTATTTTTTTTTCACTAAAATGTGTGTTTCCCCCCAAATTTCACATTTTTCCAAGGGTTAATAGCAGGAAATACCCCCCAATATTTGTAACCCCTTCTCTTCTCAGTATGGAGGTACCCCATAAGTTGACCTGAAGTGCACTATGGGCGAACTACAATGCTCAGAAGAGAAGGAGTCATATTTGGCTTTTTGAGAGCAAATTTTGCTTGGGGGGCATGTCGCATTTAGGAAGCCCCTATGGTGCCAGAACAGCAAAAAATATCCACAAGGCATACCATTTTGGAAACTAGACCCCTTGAGGAATGTAATAAGGAATAAAGTGAGCCTTATTACCCCACAGGTGTTTCACGACTTTTGCATATGTAAAAAAAAAAAAAAAAATTTCCACTAAAATGTGTGTTTCCCCCCTAATTTCACCTTTTTGCAAGGGTTAATAGCAGAAAATACCCCCCAAAATTTGTAACCCCATCTCTTCTGAGTATGGAGGTACCCCATAAGTTGACCTGAAGTGCACTATGGGCGAACTACAATGCTCAGAAGAGAAGGAGTCATATTTGGCTTTTTGAGAGCAAATTTTGTTCGGGGAGCATGTCGCATTTAGGAAGCCCCTATGGTGCCAAAACAGCAAAAAAAAACACACATGGCATACCATTTTGGAAACTAGACCCCTTGAGAAACGTAACAAGGGGTACAGTGAGCATTTGCCCCCCCACTGGTGTCTGACAGATCTTTGGAACAGTGGGCTGTACAAGTTTTCATTTTCATGGACCACTGTTCCAAAGATCTGTCAGACACCTGTGGGGGGTAAATTCTCACTGCACCCCTCATTACATTCCGTGAGGGGTGTCGTTTCCGAAATGGGGTCACATGTGGTTTTTTTTTTTTTTTGCGTTTGTCAAAACCGCTGTAATGATCAGCCACCCCTGTGCAAATCACCTCAAATGTACATGGTGCGCTCTCCCTTCTGGGCCTTGTTGTGCGCCCCCAGAGCACTTTGCGCCCACATATGGGGTATCTCTGTAGTCGGGAGAAATTGCGTTACAAATTTTGGGGGGCTTTTTTCCCTTTTACCTCTTGTGAAAATGTAAAGTATAGGGCAACATCAGCATGTTAGTGTAAAAAAAAAAAAAAATGTACACTAACATTCTGGTGTAGACCCCAACATTTCCTTTTCACGAAGGGTTAAAGAAGAAAAAGCCCCCCAAACCTTGTAACGCAATTTCTCCCGAGTACAGCGATACCCCATATGTCGCCCTAAACTGTTGCCCTAAAATACGACAGGGCTCCAAAGTGAGAGCGCCATGTGCATTTGAGGCCTAAATTAGGGATTTGCATAGGGGTGGACATAGGGGTATTCTACGCCAGTGATTCCCAAACAGGGTGCCTCCAGCTGTTGCAAAACTCCCAGTATGCCTGGACAGTCAACGGCTGTCCGACAATACTGGGAGTTGTTGTTTTTCAACAGCTGGAGGCTCTGCTTTGGAAACAGTGGCGTACCGGACGTTCTTATTGGGGGAGGGGGGCTGTGTAAGGGTATGTGTATATGTAGTGTTTTTAACTTTTTATTTTATTTTGTGTTAGTGTAGTGTAGTGTTTTTAGGGTACAGTCACATGGGCGGGGGAGTACAGCGAGTTTCCCAGCGCAAAATTTGCTGCATCTCAAGATGCGAGAAACCCACTGTAAAAGCCTCGCCCATGTGAATGTACCCTGTACATTCACGGGGGTGGGGGGGCGGGGGGGGGGGGGGGGGGGGCTTGCATCAGCTGTTGCAAAACCACAACTCCCAGCATGCATGGTCTGTTAGTGCATGCTGGGAGTCATAGTTTTGCAACAGCTGGAGGCACACAGGTTAGGAAACACTGAGTTAGAAACAGACAATGTTTCCCAACCAGTGTGTCTCCAGTTGTTGCAAAACTACAACTCCCAGCATGCCCAGACAGCTGAAGGGCATGCTGGGAGTTGTAGTTCGGCAACATCTGAAGGGCCAGATGTTGCTGAACTAAAACTCCCAGCATGCCTGGACAGTCAGTGCATACTGGGAGTTGTAGTTTTGCAACAGCTGGAAGAGCACAGATTGGAGACCATTATACAACGGTCTCCAAACTGGGGCCCTCCAGATGTTGCAAAACTACAACTCCCAGCATGCATGGTCTTTTAGTGCATGCTGGGAGTTATAGTTTTGCAACAGCTGGAGGCACACAGGTTAGGAAACACTGAGTTAGAAACAATGTTTCCCAACCAGTGTGTCTCCAGCTGTTGCAAAACTACAACTCCCAGCATGCCCAGACAGCTGAAGGGCATGCTGGGAGTTGTAGTTCGGCAACATCTGAAGGGCCAGATGTTGCTTAACTAAAACTCCCAGCATGCCTGGACAGTCAGTGCATGCTGGGAGTTGTAGTTTTGCAACAGCTGGAAGAGCACAGATTGGAGACCATTATACAATGGTCTCCAAACTGGGGCCCTCCAGATGTTGCAAAACTACAACTCCCAGCATGCCCAGACAGCCAAAGGCTGTCTAGGCATGCTGGGAGTTGTAGTTTTCAGACTCCTAGAAGCAGCAGTGAAGATCTTCACTGCTGCCTCTGAGGACTACATACTTACCTGCTGGTCCCGTCGCTGCTCGTCCACGTGGCCGGTCCTGCCGCTGCTCCTCGGTCCTGCCGCTGCTCCAGGTAAGTCCGCCGGTCCCCACGTGTTCCCCCCGAATGCCGCAGGTCCCCGCGAGCCCCTGCAGCCTTCGTCCCCCGTTCTGCCCGACTTCCAGGGGCGGGCAGTGCGGGGGATCTGAACTTTCACCCCAGATCACTGTGATTGGTCCACAGGGACCAATCACAGTGATCGCTGACCAGGACCATCAATTGATGGTCCTGGGGGTGAAGCAGAAGTTGTCCCCTGCTGGAAACAGCGGGACTTCTGCCAGTTAACCCGTGCGATGCTGCGCATCACCGGGTTAACTGCATGTCATTTATAAACGCCGGGATGCGCGAACGCACTGCACAACCCGGCGTTTATATATGACATTCTGCGGGAAGGGGTTAATAATGCCAGAGTAGGGCCTTACAGGGAAAGTTTTCACCCCCACCGGTTACAATGGAGCATACGTGGTTGCCTTCCACCTTTTAGAGGTCTTTCATTCACATCAATACTTGGTGGTGTAGGTGGCACATGGTGTTTTTTGCACATCTTTCCTTTTATTAGATTTCAAAAAAAAATTTGAGTATGTATATTTTATTCTAAGAAAAGCTAAGTTTTAGCTGGCCTTTCACAATATCTAGGCCATTTAGACTTTAACAGGAACAAAATAGTACAACCACTTAGATGTACGTATGTGGTATGTACTTATGAGGGGAGAAAAATGAGCTACAGTATGCTTAAAAAAGTATTTGTGTACAACACCAGCTTGTGAGTACTTTTACCTGGCCTTTCACAGTATCTAGGCCCTTTAGACTTTAACAGGAACAAAATAGTACACCACTTGTGTACGTATGTGGTATGCACTTAAAGGGGTACTCCGCCCCTAGACATCTTATCCCCTATCCAAAGGATAGGGGATAAGATGTCAGATCGCCGGGGTCTCGCTGCTAGGAACCCCGGGGATCGCTGCTGCAGCACCCCGCTATCATTACTGCGCAGAGCGAGATCGCTCTGCACGTAATGACGGGCAATACAGGGGCCGGAGCATCATTACAACACGGCTCCGCCCCTCGTGACGTCACGCCCCGCCCCGTCAATACAAGTCTACTGGAGGGGGCGTGGCGGTCATCACGCCCCCTGCCATAGACTTGCATTAAGGGGACGGGCCGTGATGTCATGAGGAGCGTAGCCATGACGTCATGCTGCTCCGGCCCCTGTATCGCCCGTCATTACGCACAGAGCGAACTCGCTCTGTGCAGTAATGATGGCGGGGTGCCGCAGTGGCGATCCCTGGGGTCCCTAGCAGCGGGACCGCGGCGATCTAACATCTTATCCCCTATCCTTTGGATAGGGTATAAGATGCCAGGGGCGGAGTACCCCTTTAAGAGGGGAGAAAAATGTGCTACAGTACGCTTAAAAAAGTATTTGTGCACAACACCAGCAGTACACACCAATGCTGCAGCACACAGCTGCTGTTTACTACACCCAAAATTGCACTCTCTCTCAGTCTCACTCCCTTCCCTATCAGTGCTTCTAGGCAGGATTTGTGCTTGAGGTGAATCGCTGCTGTTCTGTGCAACACACTGCTCTCTGTCACTCTCTGTATTAGAACGCTGTAGACAGTGACTGGGAGGTAAATCGCTGCAGTAAGAATGCTTTTCTGTGAAACACACACTGCTCTCTGTCCCTCTCTCTGTGCAACAGAACGCTGACTTGACTAGGAGGTGAAGCACTGCTGGAAAAAAACTTTTATGTGCAACCACAGCGCTATCTGTCCCTATCTATCTCTCTGCAGTGAAAGGCTGAAGTGACTGGCCGCAATATGGCTGCTGATTATATAGGGCTGTGACATCACAGGGTTGACTGGCTGCTGATAGGCTGCATGCTGCATGTGATTCAGGGTCATCCCGCCTACCTTTGTTCCCGCCTTCCCAGGATTCTTTGCCCCATGTCCTCACATGTGGACCCGCCATTTTAGATTCCCCCTGAGCCTGGACCGCACTAAATAGAGTTTAATAAAGCAATTTGCGCGATAGACTTGCAGCGATATTCACATTAGTTGCGAATCAAATTTTTCCTGAAATATGTAACGAATTTGGATTCATCAGATTCGATTCGCTCATCTCTAATTATTATACTCAAGGCCAAACATGGTACATAGTTCAGTTATCACTGAAAGCTCTGAACTATGGAGATGGAGAGTGGGGAAAAACTCTGACTGCTGGCACCACTGCGATCCCCTAAATATGCGGTAGATGGCACATGCTCAATTCATTTCTATGGAAGCAACAAACAGCTATCGGGTATCTATGGCATTCCCATTGAAATGCCTTGGGGTCCCGTTAAGGAGATCACAGGGGTCCCAGCAGTTGCACATCAGCAATTCCCTGCTTCTTAGCTGATGTGCAACTGCTGGGGATTAGATAGTTTTCACTGGACAACCCCTTTAATCTCCAGGAAAACATAGGATCCAGCCTCCTTAAATTCATTGCATCTGCTACTATGGGACAGAAAAACAGAAAGAAATTGTCCTCAGAACTTACCAAAATAAGCAGCATCAACATTTATCTAATACTGGTAGCTTTATTTCTAATATGAAAATATTAGCATAGTAAATAACCAAACTATCTCCTAAGAGGAATTAATGATAAAAAATGGAACAGCTCCATCTGTGTAATTTATTTTGGCTCACAGTGCGGTCCCAAGGTAACTAATGTTTGATAAACTAGGTTTATTCAAAATATAATCTGCCTAAGACTGCAAAACAAAAAAAAATAAATAAATACAGGAGCGAGAATGGGTTAAACCCATCTAGACTCATTATTCCAATAGAAAATGCAGAGGAAAGACTGCATACTGAATTAACTCTTACACAGTGGAGTCTTGCCAAAGTAAATCCTGCAAGAAAAGCACATAGAGGAGCGCAAGCAGAAATAAATCTTGAAAAGAAGCAACCATGCCAAGGCTGGTAAATCGTGAACAGAATCTCTTTCCTGAAAACAGTTTCAATTCCTTAGTGTGAACTGTTTTGACAAATGGTGACACTATGTGGCAGAGGGGGGCGGGGGAGGTATGACATATTTACTGCTTTCTCTCAGAAGGCTGCAGCACTGTGTTGGGAGATGATGGTGACAGTGAATATAACTTGCACTTTACTACACAAGATGTAGTAAAACTAGTGCTTTCAGATCAGATTTTTTTAAATATACCTCAAATTACCCTACTGTACATTAGAAACAATGTGTTTAACTTATATATCCAGTTTTAATCAATTTCCTGAACTATATCCTAACTTTCTCCCACACTGTGTTATGAAAAAAAACTTCCCAGACCTGTATATTGTAATGCACTGGCTGTGTAGCTCTATGGTGTTGGCAATGCAATTACTCCTAGAATACTTGTAGAACCCTTAAAGTTTTTATTATATGAGGAGCCTGGTAATGGGTTATCCTGCTTATAATTTTCCATACCACCTTTTATATTACTAAAATAAGCTATGCTCCCCCTCAGCAGCATATATCATGAGATTAGTGATTGACTGTAGGGATGAGCATATGGATGTGTCATTGGTGCCATTATGTAGACAAGAGCCTGAAGAGGAGGACTGGAGAAATGGTGCTTGACAAAGGAGCCCTGAAAGTGGACAGAATGGGAGGGGATCCATGACAGAGGGAGGTATAGGAGCAGTAGTGAGGGGATTAAGGGGTTAAAATAGGCATGTGAGGATGGGAAGGAGAGGTGTTTAGGAGCAGGGATAAGAAGGGAAACAGGAAGGGGAGAAGCCAGTCGGGGACAGTTTCTGCTCACCCGCCCTGTTTACTTTGATGGAGGATGGGTTGAGACTTTGTTGCAGCGGCAGGATCTGGAGGGGGACTTGGAGGCACTCCAAAGGCCATGGTGGAGCTGGGGTGGTACCCAGCTGGTCTGGTGGATACCTGGGACAATTGAGTCTCCAACAGTGGTGCCCTTGGGCCAGGGGCTGGGAGACAGTAGGAAATTGGATGCAAAGCAAGCGGCCTTCAAGTCCCCCTCCTGTCAAGTAGCATCTCAGGGATTTAGTACAATTTGTATTTGCACTATTTTATGCTTATGGGGGTAATGTTTACCCTGTGTATTTATTATGGTTATTTATGTTGGCTTTTTTTCCCTTTGCTACTGTTTATAAATACAATAAAGGTGGGTCCACTGTGGCCACAACCAAGTGTCAATGTTTTATAGGGGTAAGGGTGAACTTTGTGGAGGTTGAGGCAATAGGCCAAGCAAATCTATACAATTCCCTAGTCCCTAGTAAGGATCACACCTGGTTAGGCATGCTGCACTCACACCCTCTTTATAATGTTTCAGTCTGCTTCTACTCATCACCTGTATTATAGCTTGTTTTATTAGACCTTGCTATGCCCTGGACTTAGTAAAGTATGGATTGGCACTGTGGTTGGGGCCATCCTATTAAAGAGCCCTACCAATTGCACTGGTGCCACTTGTGTCACTATGGATACCCTTTCTGCCATAGTGGACCAGATGCAAGGACTGGTCCAGGGCTTAGCAGGAAATCACAAAGAGAAATCAGACTCAGACTAAGTTGTTCCAGGATTTTACAAAGAAGGTCCATGACCAGGAGCAGTTAATTCAGGGTTTGCTTGCTAGAATTCAGGAGCCTGAGTCATCCAATGTCCACATGCCATCTATCCCTGTATCTGTTCCTTTGGAACCTTGGATTAATCTCCCTGATCATTTTTTCTTGGGACCGGAAGTCCTTTAGAACCTTTTGTGAGAGATGCTAATTGTATTCTTGCTTGAGATCCTACTCTTCGGGTACCGAGACACAGAGAGTTGGAACTATTATGTCCATCCTGTAAGTGGTTCCCCAGGACTGGGTATTTCCCCTTGCCCTTGGTGCCCCTGAGTTGTCCGACAGGGCAGCACTTGTTTAGTCGCAGATAAGGGTCAATAAACAGGATCACGGACCATGGAGGAATTTTGTAGGAAATTTCATAGATGATGTGTGGCTTCCAAATGGAACGACCCAGCACTCATTTTTCAGTTTAGGTTTGGTTTATCTGGTTCTTTAAAAGCCATGTTGGTTACCTACACTCCTACATGACCAGGCCATGATATTAGCAATCTGTTTGGCTAACTGTGTGAATGTTGCCTGTTCACCCATCTGTGTCCGAGATGAAACCCATGTAGCTTAGTTCCATTGTGACCCCGCAGGAGCGAAAGCAGATATAGTAGAGGGAGTTGTGTTTCTAGTGCAATGAGAATGATCACAGATCTTGCACCGAGCGCATCCAAATGGTCATCAGGAAGGCCAGTCATGTTATGCATCAGGCATTACACTAAGCCTGGCATAATCCCTTTGGAGGGTATAAACTAGTGTTGAGCACAAATATTCAAAATGCAAATTCTTACCGCAAATATCGGCACTTTGCAATTTCACAGATATTTAGAATATATTTAGTGATATATATTCGTAATGACGAATATTCTTTTTTTTGTGTGCAAATAAATGCGAATATGAAAATATCCACGAATTTTGCCACTTCCAGTCTGAGGACACTGATCCCTCCTTTCTTTTAAGTGAAAGATATAATCGCGCATGTGCACTATGCAAATTTCATTATGAATTTTCACATGAAAAAAACAAAAAGAACGAACATAGAGAATATGTGCAAATTTCGTGAATATAGGATGAATATTCATCCATAAATTGGAAAAATATTGCAAATTCGAATATGGGCTATGCCGCTCATCACTAGTATTAACATTTCAGTTGTCTATATCCATCTAACATCTTAGGGTAAGGATAATTAATTTTGGGTATTCTGAAAAGGGGCAAGGAGGACTCTAATGATTGGTGTGATCTTGAGTAGGTGGGTAGTGAGGTTTTTGATGTATCTGACTCTAAAGGAAAGGAAAGCGCTGCACCAGTGTCCTATTGGGTGTTGAGGGCCCTGGGGCCCCTTAAAAGAAGGGGTGGGGCACTGCTTCCCACCCCTGTGATCTGTATGAGGCCTGGCTCTCGTCTGTGGATAGGGGGTAAGTATTAATGTCTCCAAATATCCCATTTAAAATGCTTAACCTAAAAAAGATTGTTGTGTGACATATAAAGAAAATTAGGTAGATGTTTATATAATGCTACAACAGATACAATGACTATGCCTGCACTTGTAGGATCCAAGATGTCTTAGCTGAGTAGGGACTGATGTACAGTGGGGATCAAAAGTTTGGGCACCCCAGGTAAACATTTGCATTAATGTGTATAAAGAAGTTAAGGAAAGATGGAAAAATCTCCAAAAGGCATACAAATTACAGATTAAACATTCTTATAATATGTCAAAAGTTAGATTTTATTTCCATCATTTACACTTTCACAATAACAGAAAACAAAAAAATGGTGTCTGCAAAACTTTGGGCACCCTGCAGAATTTATACCATGCATTGCCCCCTTTGCAAAGCTGAGACCTGTCAGTGTCATGGATTGCTCTCAATCATCATCTGGGAAAACCAGGTGATGTCAACCAGGTGATGTCAATGACTCATGTGACTTTGCCCCAACAATCAGCACCATGGGTTCTTCTAAGCAGTTGTCAAGAAATCTGAAACTGAAAATAGTTGACGCTCACAAAGCTGGAGAAGGCTATAAGAAGATAGCAACATGTTTTCAGATGATAAATATCCTCTGTTCGGAATGTAATTTAGAAATGTCAGTCATCAGGAACAGTGGAAGTTAAAGCAAGATCTGGAAGACCAAGAAAAATATCAGACAGAAAAGCTCGCAGGATTGTGAGAAAAACAATTAAAAACCCACATTTGACTGCACAATCCCTCCAGAAAGATCTGTCAGACACTGGAGTTGTGGTACACTATTCCACTTGTTACGCCGAGCGCTCCGGGTCCCTGCTCCTCTCCGGAGCGCTCGCAGAGTTCTTCTGCGTGCAGCGCCCCGGTCAGACCCGCTGACCGGTAGCGCTACTCTGCTATCACCGGCGGGGATGCGATCCGCATGGCGGGATGCGCCCGCCTGCGGTTTGCATCCCAATCCTCTCACCTGCCCCATCCTCCTGCTGTCCTGTCCCGGCACGCACGGCCCCGCTCACTAGGGCGCGCGTGTGTGCCGGCTCTCTGAAATTTAAAGGGCCAGTGCACCACTAATTGGTGCCTGGGGCAATTAGTGCTAATCACTTCCTACACTAAATAATCCCACTTCCCCTTCCTGTCCTCATCGGATCTTGTTGCCTAGTGCCAGAGAAAGCGTTTCTTGTGTCCCTTTGCCTGTGTCCCTTTGCCGTTGCCCCTGACTACGAACCGTTGCTGCCTGCCTTGACCTTCTGCTATGTCTGACCTCGCCTTGCCTTGTCCTTGTGTACCGCGCCTGTCTCAGCTGTCAGTGAGGTTGAGTCGCTATCGGGTGGAACGACCTGGGGGTTACCTGCTGCAGCAAGTCCATCCCGCTTTGTGGCAGGCTCTGGTGAATACCAGTAACCTCTTAGATTCCATTCCCCTGGTACGGCCCACGCCATCTCCTCACTGACACAGGGGATCCACTCCTGTGTCCTTCCTGCATACCAGCCCGTATCGCTGCCAAGTCTCGCTGACCTCACCTCCGTGGTCGCCCAGCAATCCCAGCAGATCGCCAAACAAGGACAACAGCTGTCTCAGTTGACTGCGATGCTTCAGCAGCTTCTGCCTCCACAGCAGCAACCATCTCCACTGCCATCTCCAGCATCTCCTCCACAGCAAGCTGCCGCTGCTACTTCCAGAGTATGCCTGTCTCTACCAGACAAGTTTGACGGGGATTCTAAGTTGTGCCGAGGCTTCCTGACCCAGTGTTCACTGCATCTGGAGATCATGTCGGACCAGTTTCCCACAGAATGGTCTAAGGTGGCATTCGTGCTCAGTCTGCTTTCCGGGAAGGCCTTTTCCTGGGCCACACCGCTTTGAGACCGCAACGATCCCGCCACTGCTACCATTCAGTCCTTCTTCACCGAAGTACGCAGTGTCTTTGAGGAACCTGCCCGTGCATCTTCCCCTGAAACTGCCTTACTTAACCTCGTCCAAGGAGACTCAACAGTGGGCGAATATGCCGTACAGTTCCGCACATTGGCCTCTGAATTGGCCTGGAATAATGAGGCTCTCTGCGCGACCTTTAAGAAAGGTTTATCCATCCACATCATGGATTGTTTGGCCGCACGAGAGATACCCACCTCCCTGACCAAACTCATCCACTTGGCTACCTGCATTGATATGCGCTACTTTGAAAGACGCCAGGAGTTTCGCCAGGAAAAGTATCTTGTTCGCACCAGGGGTAATTCACACCTGGCTCCTCTCTTACAGCATCCATTGCAACCAGTTCCTGTGCCTTCCTCCGAGGAGGCCATGCAAGTGGATTGGTCATGCCTGACCAAACAAGAGAGAACTTGCCGTAGGAACGAGAACTTATGCCTGTACTGTGCGAGCTACGAACATTTCTTAAAGGACTGTCCTCTTCGTCCTCCGCGTCAGGGAAACGCATGCACCTAGTGAACGTGGGAGAGGCGCTACTAGGTGTGAGTTCTTCCTCTCCACGTCTGATTATACCAGTACGGATTTCCTTGTCCACTAAGTCTTCCTTCTCTGCTGAAGCCTTTCTGGACTCTGGTTCCACGGGAAACTTCATTAAAGCCTCCTTGATCAATAAGTTCAACATTCCGGTGACCCGCCTCCTCAAACCATTCTACATTTCCTCCATTAATCGGAAGTCTTACTTGGCCTGCCGTGGCTGCAACGCCACACACCTACCATAGACTGGTCCTCTGGGGACATTAAGAGTTGGGGTTCTTCCTGTCTCAAGCGATGTCTGAAGTCTCTACCCATCTGTCAAATTTCCATCTCTACACCTCTGCCAGGCTTACCTAATGCCTACCAGGATTTCTCCGATGTGTTCAGTAAAAAGTAAGCCGAAGCCTTACCACCTCACAGACCTTTTGACTGTCCTATTGACTTGCTTCCTGGTTCTACTCCACCCCGTGGCCAAATTTTCCCTCTTTCCGCTCCAGAAATGCATGCCATGTCTGAGTATATACGAGAAAATGTTGAGAAGGGTTTTATCAGAAAATCTTCATCTCTTGCAGGAGCAGGTTTCTTTTTTGTCGCCAAAAAGAATGGATCTCTAAGTCCTTTGCCTCTCATCTCTGAACTATTTGACCGTCTACGGGGAGCAAAGATTTTTTACCAAACTCAATCTTAGGGGTGCCTATAATCTCATCCGTATTAGAGAAGATGACGAATGGAAAACCGCGTTCAATACTAGAGATGGTCACTTTGAGTATCTTGTCATGCCCTTTGGTCTTTGCAACGCTCCTGCAGTCTTTCAGGACTTTGTCAATGAGATTTTTCGGGACATGCTGTATTCCTGTGTGGTAGTTTATCTTGATGATATCCTCATATTTTCCTCCAACCTAGAGGAACACCGCCTCCATGTCCGTCAAGTGCTCCAGTGTCTGCGCAAAAAACATCTTTATGCCAAAATTTAAAAATGTCTCTTTGAGCGTAGCAGCCTACCCTTCCTGGGATACATAGTGTCCGGTCAGGGCCTTCAAATGGACCCCGACAAGCTATCTGCGGTTCTAGATTGGCCACGCCACTCTGGTCTACGAGCTATCCAACCCTTTCTCGGATTTGCCAATTATTACCGTCAATTTATTCCTCACTTCTCCACCATCGTTGCTCCTATTGTAGCATTAACCAAGAAAAATGCTAATATGAAGTCCTGGCCACCGTAGGCGGAGGAAGCCTTTAACCATCTCAAGGCTACCTTTGCCTCTGCTCCTGTACTGTCCAGGCCTGATCCTCTGAAGCCTTTTATCCTCGAAGTTGATGCCTCGGAGCTGGTGCTATTTTAATTCAAAAGAAAACATCAGGAAAGACCCTCACCTGCGTTTTTTTTCTCCAAAACCTTTTCTCCTGCAGAGAAAAATTACTCGATTGGCGACCGAGAACTCCTGGCCATCAAGTTGGCACTTGAGATGTGAAGACATCTCTTGGAAGGATCCGTTCACCCCATCATTATCTATACGAACCATAAAAACTTTTTCTATCTTCAATCTTCACAGCGATTGAATCCATGCCAAGCTAGATGGTCGTTGTTTTTTGCTCGCTTCAATTTTGAAATACATTTTCGTCCTGCCGACAAAAATCACGTTCCGATGATGTCTCCGAATCTGAAACTCCTCCTCTACACATTATCCCTCCTGAGTGCCTTATCTCCTCTGCTCCTACCACCCTAGTGCAAATTCCTCCTGGAAAGACCTGCATACCACCACGCCTTCGGCTCAAAATCTTAAATGGGGTCACTCATCTCATTTGACCAGGCATGCTGGTGTCAAGAAGTCTGCGAAGTTGATTTCCAGACACTATTGGTAGTCTTCCCTGGAAAAGACGTGTCTGATTTCTTTCGGGCTTGTACGGTTTGCGCCAGTGACAAAACCCTACGCCAGAAACCTGCAGGTCTTCTTCTTCCTCTGCCTGTGCCTGAACAGCCATGGTCCCATATAGCCATGGACTTCATTACTGACCTACCACTTTTTCACGGCAATACAGTCATTTGGGTAGTCGTTGATCGCTTTTCTAAAATGGCTCATTTTGTCCCTCTGCCTGGTCTGCCTACTGTGCCTCAATTGGCGAAACAATTTTTTCTTCATATTTTTCGTCTCCATGGGTTTCCCACTCTCTGACAGAGTTGTGCAATTTGTTTCCAAGTTCTGGAGAGCCCTATGTAGTCAATTAAAAATCAAATTACATTTCTATTCTGCTTACCACCCTCAATCCAACGGTCAAGTGGAAAGGGTTAATCAAATTCTCGGTAACTACTTACGTCATTTTGTCTCCGCCCATCAAGATGACTGGGTGGACCTTCTGCCCTGGGCTGAATTCTCGTACAATTTCAAAAATTCTGAGTCTTCCTCCAAATCTCAATTTTTTGTGGTGTACGGCCGTCACCCGCTTCCCCTTCCCCATTCCCACTTCATCTGGAGTTCCTGCTCCTGTTTCTAGCTCCTCTGATGTCTTCTCTGTCAAAGAGATCCAACTGTATAAGTTCATTCAGGTTAGATGGCAATTCCCAGGCAGCTAGGACATCCTTGATTTGACTTGATAATCCTCTCTTGAAGGTGGCGCAAAGAGCTTCATTATTCCATGATAACTCTGATGCCAGGGTATGAAATCAAATGGCATACTCGCCCACAGACTCGACCAAAAGACTGAGCATGAAGGCCACCTTTGCTTGTTCCAAAGGGAACTGATCCGCCATGAGTTCAATGTGCATGGAGCACTGAGTCCCAAAACCACGACAAGACTTAGGATCCCCCTCATATTTCCCGGGAAGAGACAGGCGGTGTTTGGATCCAAAGATGACTGCAGGAACAGGAGGCGAGACTGGAGCAGGATGAGGCAATTAGCTGTGGCGGTTGTTGTTGTGCAGTGAGTAATTGCTGCATCATGGTGAATAACTGGCTCAACTGCTGTGCCTGCTGGGCCAACTGCTGTGACTGTAGCGCCATGATTGAAGCGAGATGGAAGCTGGATGTGGATATTCTAACCTGTGTGGCTGATGACTCGGACCGTATCAGGGAGCAGTGTCTACGGTGCCGCTGGTCTTTACCAGAGCCCGCCGCAAGGCAGGATGGGCTTGCTGCGGCAGGCAACACCCAGGTCGCTACCCCCAACAGGGCTAGACCACACAGGTAGCTGGGCTAGGCGTGGTACCGAAGGATAAGGCAGTAGCATAGTCAAACGTAGCAGAAGGTCAAGGCAGGCAACAAAGGTGCGAAGTCTAACAACATAGCAGGAAGGTTTGGACACACTGGTAAGGCAAACAGTCAATATGGAATGCTTAATCTCCAGCTAGGGGCACTGAAGATCTGGCAGGGAAGTGTGGGAGGTGCATGGACTTTATAGAATGGTTTCAGGTGTTCACAATAATTATGGGTGTATTGGACCTTTAAATTTTAGAGCTCCGGCGCGTGCTCGCCCTAAGGGATGGGGACATGTGCAAAAGGCCTCAGGCTGCCATGTCAACAGATACGCTCCCTGTGGTGAGCCAATCTGATCCCTAAAGGACCAATGATGTGCTGTGTTACTATTTAAATGCAGTTGACAGTGGCATCTAAACAGTTAAAATACCAGATAGAGGAGATCACTTCATGCAGGCTATTCGTAGCATCCATCAGCTTCTAAAAGCATATTTGCCCTGAGACCTTAACTGGATTTGAATTTATAGGGGCAGCAAAGGATAGGATTATAAAGCAACAAATTATGATATCAGTTTCAAATTGGGATTTTGTGGCATCTTGCTGGTTAAAAATCCTCCTTGCCAAATCTATAATACAAAACATAATGCTTACACAAGAACAATGGTTTCCAGGGGATGTTTGAGACAAAATACAAATCTCATTTAACAGCAAAGGACGTAACTCAAACTACAGTATATAATAAGATTTTAGGTTTTAGATTTGCATTATAACGTATGTTTTAATTTGGGAACCAAATCGAAATACATTTGAATTCCAAAGCGAGAGCACATTCAGTACTCTTAAATGTGATTTATTTACCTAGTCACTGAGAACTGAGAAGGCCCTTTAGTGTATATTAAAAGGTGAAAACTACTTTCTATATCATTCTGTACTACTATGCAGAAACGTGATCACTTAGAGTTACAGGCCCCAGGTCTCTTGTAATTATTCGCAACACACATCTGAAAATCGAGTATACAGTCATGCAATCTCCTTAGACATTGCTAGAAGTCTGGGTCATTCTGTAGAGCTCAGTGATTGTAAAAGGAGACCCGTCATCAGTTTTATGCTCCCCATACCGTGGGCAGCATAAAACTGGTGTAGGCAACACAATGGCCCTCATTTACTATTGCAAACCCGACATGTTTTGTCAGGTTGTGCGCCAGATTCTGTTGCATTGCGCCAGAAATTCTGTCTGCGCCAGAATTGTAAAAAACCCAGACTAACTCTTCATTTTGCTAAGAAAACCAGAAAAAGGGGCGTGTCTGCCAGGAAAATGGGGTGTGGTCTCGGAAAGGGGGCGTGTTCCTGACATTTTCACAAAAGCCCAACATATTTACTAAGGTTTCCACATAAAATGTGGTGGATTTCAGCTGAGGAAAACCAGACAAATCCGAGCATGTGTAAAAAAAGCAAAATGTAGGGAAAGTCGAAAATGTAGGGAAACATTAGTAAATACCGTGGAAAATAAATTGTAAGGAATTAAAACCAACAAAAGAAACCTACACTCCACTCTTAGTAAATGAGGGCCAATGTCGGGACACTTTAAATCCCTCTGAGATGCTCAGGTGTTTCAGAATATTCATAGTTTAAAAATGCAACCAGGACATGGGTAACTAGTCACGGGGGCAGCTGGATGGCACTAATTAGGACCTGCCTCCATGTTTAGTTACCCCAGTCCCAGCTGCATTTTTAACTATGGCAGTGCCTGAGCATTTCAGAGTAATACACAGTGTCCAAGGATTGTGTTGTCTGAACCACTTTTACCCTGCCTGCGGTTTTAGCAGCATAAAACTGATAACAAGTTCCCGTTATACATGGGCCTATGATAGGTTGTCACTATCGTCACCACTCAGTTCATTAAATCTTGGATCTGTGTAATCTTCCTAGTCAAATATAAGTGATGTTACTGTGAAGAGACTAGAAGTAACAACAATTCAGACACTAAAACTTAGGGATGCCATGTGCTGTAATGTGTGGTATATAATCACCATCTGCAGTGGTGTACCATCTAAAGAGGCAGATCACACAGTTGCTTTGGGGCCTGTACCAAGGCCAAATGGCCCTGCCCCCAGGCCCACAAGAGGAGCTGTAATTAGGCAAATAAGATGCACAGCTTCCCCTACATTGTGTGCGGTGTGTCCTTCACTGCTGCATGAACATCCTGGAGCATCGGGTCAGAGAGGAGAGGGAGGACTCAGCTCCTCAGTACCAGGAAGTTGCCTTATCTGTGCTGTACAGGCCCCTTCCTCTACATCATTATCCGCTGCCTGCTAAAGTTATGACTTCTCCACAGCCTCACAGGTCCAATGTAATAGATCTCCCATGACCCCAGACCTATACACCACCTGAGGTAGACCAGCTTCTACTGTGCCAGGCACGGGGCAAATAATTACTCTGATGCAAGGTTGTGGATAACTGGCTTTAACTGGTTGGAAAGGTGGTACAATCCGTTACAGCTCAGATTAGCATGAAGGAGATGCAAGGTGAACTTTAAGAAGCATATCATCTTGCTGGGACTTATAGTTGATTGTGCTATATATGACTGACTTGCATTGATCCCTGGACTTTAATGCTTACTGCCAGACCTTTACTTTCACCCAGGCACAGGGGTTTACTGGTAGTAGAAGCATGGTTTCTGGACTAGGCATCAGGCCTCCTTCAGAATCACCTCAAAGGCTTCTCTTAACTATACCTCAGCATTAACTGCACTCTGCAGGACTGAACTCTGGTTACACTATATATGGGAGAAATTTAGAGAGATCCCATTGGCCAGATAAGTCACCTGGTTCACCTTTGCATAGTCACCTAACAACAAGGTCCATGACAACAGGTTTAAGATTTAAAGAGACAAGTACATAGAAAATACCAATAACTTAACCATTGCATAGCTTTATAACATAGAGTCCTGAGGAATGTAGGCCGAAGTTGGACATTGAAGTAGCATCTGCCACACAGGATGGGCAGGAGTACAGAAGAACACCTTATTCTGTACTGGGTCACCACAAATGCACAATGCCAAACGTTGGCTGAAGTGGTATAAAGCTCACCACTTGGGGGGCACTTAAAATGTGTCCTGCTGAGTTTTAGCCGCATTATCTGACAAATTTGGGTTTGGTGGATGCTGGAGAACATTACCTACTTAAATGCATATGGACAACTGTAATATTTACAGTACAGATAATAGTACAGAGTTTTCTATCAATTTCTATCAGAATTTAGACTGGGTCCCTTATTTTCAATTATCTGTAACATTAGTGCTGCCGAATACAAAGTCATTAGATATAATTCTGATATAAATGACTTTAATGGGTTTGTCTGATTACCTCCTTCAGAATGATGTATTGGATTATAAGGCTATAACAGGGAGGAGAGGGCTAATAGCGCTGCCAGAGTGACGAACAGCTGTAAAGAGCAACTCTTATTTTGGACTAAGCGTGCTAAATGCTACCTTTTATTAGATACAGAATGTATCATAAACTGCCAAGCATGGAAAACTGAAAAACACTTTACAACAGGCTCATGTACACTGCAACGTGCACCCCTAAAGGGAGTTTTGTCTGTCCGTCAAAAGTACAGGGATTAAGTGGAGAAAAAAAATTGTGCAGGTCTTATTTTCTTTTTCTCCGCTCAACTTCTCTAAAATACCAGACACTCGATGGACCACATTCAAGTCAATGGGATCCGGCATGACCCGGCGGTGTCAGTTGTGCTTTATCCTGTTCAGGGTCTGCTTGACACAAAAAGAAAGCCGAACAGTCCCTAAACGGGTCAGAACACAACAGCAGTATGGACTTAGCCTAAAGAAGCCTATTCCACTACCCAACCAGGGCAATGTCATGAATATTCATGAAGGTTACTTTTGTTGCCTTTTTGTAAGTAGTCTATGAGAGGACACATAACAATATGAATAGCACAAAGAAGTATGATTGTTAGAGCAGGACACCTCACTTATCTGTGGGTTAAGATTCCCGTCTATCTTCCCAGGGATATAAAGCTACAGCTTTCAACTACAAAACCTCCTTACATTTAGCAGTTTATTCTAGCTGCTAATGTGCTAGAAATCAAATTTACCGGTGATATAAATCCTAAAATGGATTATGCTGAATTCTGAATGACTTTAATGGGAATTCTGAATTCTGAATGCACAACATTAGAACATATGTTTTCTGGAAGGAGTTACGGATTACCATCCAGGGATTTTGGTGTATTAAAATGTAGAAGATAGGAAATCATTTTTCCACAGAGGTACCTTGTCAGTCATATTGCTAAGATTTTCACACTTTCCTTTGGATCAATAGTAGATGAAAAACAGATATCCACTACGTCTGATATACTATATTAATGTAGACATGGCCTTCCTGTAATACTTACAAGAGAAAGCATTAAAAATGACATGAAAAAACTGATAAAACACACACATACACACAAACATATATTTGTTTGTCTGTAGCTAGAGGTGCACTCTGGGCAACTGTTTTTTTTTTTTTTTTTTTGTTTTTTACATGAATAATGTATTCTGTAAAATCTATGAGGGATAAAATAATTTGGTACTGGACTTTTCATGATGCATAGTTGTTTTAGAAACTGAGTTTTCTTTCTCTATATCTTGTATTTCATTATACAATTTTGCTTGTAACCCACATTTTGGATTGTATTTACTATATTTCCCCCCTCCCCCCTCACTTTCCTTCCCCCTTTATTCCCTCCCTTTTTTAATTTTTTTCTTGTGTTCCTTATCCTTACCCTTCCTTCCTTCCTTATGCTTTAAAACTTTTTCCGAATAAAACTTTGAAGGAGAAAATATATTAATATTGATAATGATAAAAATATTAATAAACTCAGGTCAGAATCAGAGGTCCCTAGATTTATTATAGAAGCTAAATGAGAAAGAGAGCGTGTGTCTGCCTATACAAAACTATATAAAACCTACATATTCATTTGGAACAGAAGATTGCTTTGCAATATTCCCTGGTCCACAGTTTCAGTCCTACCTAGCTCTTAAGTTTCTACTTTTTTTTTTGTACTGCGTTTTTTGGTTTGAAAAAAAGCAAGTAAAAACACCAGTGCAATTTCCTGCGTTTTTTCTGGCGTTTTCTCATTTGTGTGGAAATAGCATTTTTGGCCCCTTTTGACGGTTTTTTTTTTGGTACCCAAAATTTGTTGGGTACCAAGAAAAAAAAAAAGGATGCACGGCTAAAGATATTAACATATGAAACTTGGCACACATGTTACTTAAATGTCAACAACAAACATAGGATAGGTAATTTAACCCTCACTCACCCCCATTTTACAGGGTCAAGGTTTTTATTTAAAGTCCCATACAAGTCTATGGGAAATATATGTTACTGCATAACTTCTAAACGGCTTGAGATATTTCGATAATACTTGGTCACGTGTTACTTATATGTCCACTTAAAATATAAGATAGTTAATTTAATCCTTAACTACCCCCATTTGTGAGGGTCAGGGTTTTCGTTTAAAGTCCCATGCAAATGTATGTTCCCACATAACTTCTGTACGGCTGGGGATAATTCAATACCTGGTACACATATTACGGGTCGGGATATGAGGACGGGATATGAGGTCAGGATAGGAGGTCGGGATAGGAGGTCGAGATAGGAGGTCGAGATAGGAGGACTGGATATGAGGATGGGATATGAGGAAGGGATAGGAGGTCGGGATAGGAGGTTGGGATAGGAGGTCGAGATATGAGGACGGGAAAGGAACACGAGATAGGAGGTCGGGATAGGAGGTCAGGATAGGAGGACGGGATACGAGGACGGGATATGAGGGGATGGGATAGGAGGTCGAGATAGGAGGACGGGAGACGAGGATGGGATATGAGGACAGGATAGGCAGTCATGATAGGAGGTTGAGAAAGGAGGTAAGGATAGGAGGACGGGATAGGAGGTCGGGAAGGGAGAATGAAAAAATTAATAAAGAATGAAAAAAATAAAGAATGAAAAAAACATACACACACTACATTTTTATTATTGTCGGCTACATTTTTAGTGCCCTGCCTGCCCACATAAATTGATCCCTGGTTAAAAATTAATAAAAATGTTGTTATAAAAAAGATACATTTTGTTAAATACAATTTTTTCCATCACTACTGTATCTTTTTTATAATTTTTTCTTAATGGTACTCTACGAAATTTTATTAAAAAGTTATCTCCATCACTTTTTTGGATCGCTAAAAAAAACCGCCTGAAAAAACGCCAAAGTTAAAATCTACATGGCATTCTTCTTGGCGTTTTTTTTTTACTCCCATTAGATTTCTATGGGAGAAAAACGCCACTTTTTTAGGGAAAAAAACGCCAGTGGCTCAAGATGCTGTGATTTTGCAAAACCAACAAGGAGCTGAAAAACCCCAAAAAAGAGTCAAAAAAGGTTAAAAGGATTGAAAAAAACTCCAAACTGAAAAATGCCAAGTGGAAAAAGAATTTTGCGATTTCTCATTGACTTACAGCTAACATCTGGCCGCAGCGTTTTTTTGCCGAAAAAACTGCATGCTGCAGAATTGGGTTTTTTCTTGGCGTTTTTCCCCCCCAAAAAAGAAAAAAAAAAGTAAAAACTTAGCCTAAATGACATGCTGTGTCATACTGATATATAGTTTCTATAACAAACTTCTGACATGTTATAGTGAATGAAGGAGCAAAGGCTTTACTCACCATACCCCTTTATCTCCACTCAGCACAGCTATAACAAGCAGTACATGGATTTACAATGGAAGTCTATGGGACTTCAAGCAATTCTGTATACAATACGTTTCATAGATTTCCATTGTAACTTTATATCCCAGCTGAGTGAAAATGATCAGTACAGGGCATGCAACCATGCTCTTTTGCTCCTCTATTCTAGTGATCAGTTGGGGTCACAGCATCTGAGCCCATACCAATGCAAACTTTTGACATGTCTGTTATAATGATAGGTACACAAAAAATATTTAATTTAGCAAATGTACTTTAGTGCTTTATAAGTCATCCACTAAAGCCTGTAGGTTTATCCTTCATAAATCACAGTGTCATGGCTACCCATGATAATAGCAATCATTATAAACCTGTCTTATTAACCCCTTAAGGACCGGGGTTTTTTCCTTTTTTGCATTTTCATTTTTTGCTCCTTGCCTTTAAAAAATCATAACTCTTTCAATTTTGCACCTAAAAATCCATATGATTGCTTATTTTTTGCACCACCAATTCTACTTTGTAATGACATCGGACTTTTTGCCCAAAAATCTACGGTGAAACAAAAAAAAAAATCATTGTGCGACAAAATTGAAGAAAACGCCGTTTTGTAACTTTTGGGGGCTTCCGTTTCTACGTAGTACATTTTTCAGTAAAAATGACACCTTATCTTTATTCTGTAGGTCCATACAATTAAAATAATACCCTACTTATATAGGTTTGATTTTGTCGTACTTCTGGAAAAAATCATAACTACATGCAGGAAAATTAATAAGTTTAACATTTTCATCTTCTGACCCCTATAACTTTTTTATTTTTCTGCATATGGGGTGGTATGAGGGCTCATTTTTTGCGCCGTGATCTGAAGTTTTTAACGGTACCATTTTTGCATTGATAAGATTTATTGATCGCTTTTTATAAATTTTTTAATTACATAAAAAGGGAACAAAAATGCACTATTTTGGACATTGGAATTTTTTTGCGCGTACCCCATTGACCGAGCGGTTTAATGAATGATATATTTTTTATAATTTGGACATTTCCGCACGCGGTGATACCATATATGTTTATTTTTATTTACACTGTGTTTTTTTTTTGGGGGGGGGAAAGGGGGGTGATTCAAACTTTTAATAGGGGAGGGGTTAAATGATCTTTATTCACTTATTTTTTCACTTTTTTTTTGCAGTGTTATAGCTCCGATAGGGACCTATAACACTGCACACACTGATCTTTCACATTGATCACTGGTTTCTCATAGGAAACCAGTGATCGATGATTCTGCCGCTTGACTGCTCATGCCTGGTTCTCAGGCACTGAGCAGTCATTCGGCGATCGGACAGTGAGGAGGCAGGTAGGGACCTCCGGCTGTCCTGCAAGCTGTTCGGGATGCCTTGATTTCGCCGCGGCTATCCCGAACAGCCCACTGAGCTAACCGGCAGTTTCTACTTTCACTTTTAGCCGCGTGGCTCAGCTTTAAGCGCGCGGCTAAAGGGTTAATAGCGCGCGGCGCCGCGATTGGCGCTGTGCACTATTAGCGGCGGGTCCCGGCATCACAATGACGCCGGGCCCGCCGTGATATGATGCGGGGTTACCGTGTAACCTCGCGTTATATCACGGGAGCAGGACCAAGGATGTACCGGTACGTCCTTGGTCCTTAAGGGGTTAAGATACAGACTAGAATTTGACAAGTTACTGTGGTCAATGTTGAAACGGTTACATTTTTTTATATAAGCCCACAATACTATTTCTCTGTACAAGTCAGTCACTTCATATCAAGCTAAAATGGTATCATTGTTCTTTGCCATGTAATATTTCTTTTAACATATATACTATGAATACATGAATAGTAGTGTTGAGCGGCATAGGCCATATTCGAATTCGCGAATATTCGCGAATATATGGACGAATATTCGTCATATATTCGCGAATATTCGCATATTCGTAATAATCTCGTTTTATTTTTCGCATATGCGAACATTCGCGTATGCGAAAATTAACATATACGAAAATTAGCATACGCGAAAATTCGCATATGCGAAAAGTCGCATATGCGAAAATTAGCATATGCGGATTTTCGTCCGGCAGTCTCACACAGTAGTATTAGAGCCTTCTTTACACCACACAAGCTGGAAACAGAGAGGGATGATCACTGTGATGTGTGCTGTGAAGAAAAAAAAATAAAAATAAACGAATATTCGTAATTACGAATATATAGCGCTATATTCGCGAAATTCGCGAATTCGCGAATATGCGATATTCGCGAATAATATTCGAATTGCGAATATTCGCGAGCAACACTAATGAATAGCTAATCCTTTAAGCTTGACACTTGTATGTTCTCCTGCATCAAATGTAGTTTATTTGGTCTTGTAATAAAAGCTAATGATGATTGTTTGGACTGTCCTTTTGGATATTCAAGACAGATCTTTTGTGTGTATATATACATTCACTAGCCACTTTATCAGATACTGGGTTGGACCCTCTTTTGCCTTTAGAACTGCTTTCATTCTTCATGAAATAATTTCTACAAGGTTATGGAAACATTCCTCAGAGATTATGGTCCATATGGACATGATGGCATCGCGCATTTGTTGCAGATTTGTCGGCTGCACATCCATGATGCAAATCTCCCGTTTCACCATATCCTAAGGGTGCTCTATTGGATTGAGATCTATTGACTGTGGAGGCCATTGAGTGAGCTCATTGTGATGTTCAACAAACCAGTTTAAGATGATGTGAGCTTTGTGACATTGTGCATTATTCTGCTGGAAGTAGCCATCAGAAGATTGGCCCACTGTGGTCATAAAGGGATGGACATGGTCAGCAACAACACTCAAATAGGCTGTTACATTTAAAGTGTTGAAATTGTACTAAGGGGCACAAAGTCTTTCAAGAAAGTGGATCCATTCTTTCGTGTTGTTTTCCTCAAATTCTGTGGGCAGGGAACAGGGAGTTAGTGAGCCCTAAAGCTGTCCCTAAGACCACTCTCCCTGCCTACTTGCCTAGACACCCTAGCGGTGAACTAGGTGCCGGTCCCTTCCTGCGCTAAAGTCAATGGGCACAAGAGTCAAACAAAACAAAAAAACTGTAAATGTCGTGGAACAAAGTCAGGAACATAACGTGAATACTTCATAGCAGCAAACAGATATACCAGGCAGTATATATCATACAAACAAACAGTTCAAGAACCAGGATCAAGATAAACAGCAGATATGTTAATATGAACAAGATTAGATATGAGGATAAGTATACAGCAGACAAAACCAGGAGATGCAGGGGAAGAACAGGTTAAATAAATGTCACACACAACATGTCAGGAAATCAAGAGCACTGTTCACACTAGACTCACAATGAACATACTGGACAACCCCCCTTCAGTCGTGGAGGGCCACAATATTAAAGCCAAATAGGCTCCTAGCTAGCGGACACACTCCACAGAGTGAACAGGATACTAGCCTAGGAAGCCTAGAAACAAAAATCCTAAATACAAGCAAACACTGGTACAGACACAAGACTAAGTCACTCCTTATAATGGTCTTACCGTAACGGCTGAGTAATGGATCCGCTGTTCTGTGTGAACTATGGCTGAACTGTACCAGGTAGCAGAGTATAAGGTGCCGCTGGTTTTCAACAGAGGCCACCGCAAAGTGAGATGGACTTGCAGCGGCAAGCAGCCTCCAGGTTGCTACCCCTGACACGATCCGTCCACACAGGTTGCCCAGATGTAACTTGACACAGATGGTATAGCGTAGTAAGGACAAAGCACAAGTCACAAGGCAGGCAGCAAAGAAGCATAGTCGGGTCACAGGCGCAAGGTCAGGTGGCAGGCGGCTAAGGAGCAAGGTCAGGTCACATGCACAAGGCCAGGAGGCAGGCTGCAAAGGAGCAAGGTCAGGTCATAGGCTGGAGGTCAGGAACACTGATATGGCACACACAATGTAACATTTTCTCTAAGGCACTAAGCACAAAGATCCGGCACCAAGATAGGGAGGTGCCGGACTTATTTAGAGTCCGCCCAGCAGGCGACCAATTATGGGCGTACTGGCCCTTTAAATCTAGAAACACCGGCTTGTGCGCAGCCTAAGGAAATGGGATGCACGCGCCGACGAATCATGGAAGCAGGATGTCGGGGACAGCAGGAGGTGAGGAGATGCCTGCGCATGCGGGCGCATCCCGCATAGCGAGTCCCAGAGCCGCCGCAGAAACTAAATAGAATGCACTCACGGCCAGACAGAACAGCCGCAGTGTTGCCCCTAGCAACGCCCGGGACAGCGCTGCCCCCCTTCGGTCTCCCCCTCTTTTTGGTTCTTAGAAAGTCTCAAACCAGGCTGCAATCAAAAATATTCTCATCTGGTTCCCAAGACCTCTCCTCTGGACCAAACTTTTTCCAGTCAACAAGAAAATAATGTTTTCCTCTTACAGTTTTCATAGCAAGGATCTCCTCTACCTCGAAATCGTCTGAAGAACCAGAGACAGGAGTGAGAGCAATGACTTTTTGAGAAAACCGATTAATGACCAGAGGCTTGAGGAGAGAAACATGGAAATAATTTGAAATGCGAAGGAAGGAGGGCAGACATAATTTGTAAGAGACAGGATTGATCTCTTGAAGAACTTCAAATGGACCCAGGTAACGGGGACCCAACTTGTAAATGGGAATTTTAAAGCGTATATATTTGGAGGAGAGCCAGACCCTATCACCAGGAGAAAAGGATGGAGGAGCTCTTCTCCTCTTGTTTGCGTGAAACTTCATTTGGGAGGAAGCGGATGTCAATGGGCACCTAGCTGCCTGCCAGATGGATACACAATTTCTGATTAGGGCATCTAAGGCCGGTACTCCAGAGGAATCTGGTAGAGGAGGAGGAGGAGGACAAGGATGAAGACCGTAGACAACAAAAAAGGGAGAAGTCTTCGTGGTCTCAGAGTCTCTATGATTATAAGAAAACTCTGCCCAAGGCAGAAGATCAACCCAATTGTCCTGCTGAGTTAAAACTAAATGACGCAGGTAGCTTTCTGTAATTTGGTTAACTCTCTCCACTTGCCCATTGGATTGAGGGTGGTAGGCGGAAGAAAAGTCCAGATTAATTTTTAAACGTGAACACGCCAGAATTTGGAGACAAATTGTACCCCACAATCCGAAACGATGTGGGAGGGAAGACCATGTAGGCTAAAAATTTGTTGTTTTTGGCCGATTAAGGTGCAGAAGGAAGACAGGGCAAAGGAATAAAATGTGCCATCTTGGAAAACTCAACGACCACCCAGATGATGGTTTGTTACAGGAAGGAGGAAGATCGGTGAGGAAATCCATGGCTATATGAGTCCAAGGGGTATCCGGAATAGGCAAGGGCTTTAAGAGTCCAGCAGGTTTCAAATGGGGAGTCTTTTCACAAGCACAGGTGGTTCAAGAACAGACAAAGTCAAAGACATCCTGTTTGAGATGTGGCCACCAATAGTGTAGAGAGATTAACTGTAAAGACTTCTGAATCCCAGAGTGACCAGCCAGCAGTGAGGAGTGTCCCCAACTGAGGACACAATGTTTGAGATGAGGAGGCACGAAGGTCTTCCCAGGGGGGAGATGAAGAAGGGAAGCTGGAGCTGCAGTAATAAGTAAGGAGTGAAATCCTGACCAACAACATCAGAGGATCGAGAAAAAGCATCGGCTCTAAGATTTTTTCAGCAGGACAAAAATGAATGATGAAGTTGAATCAGGAGAAAAAGAGCGACCCTCTTGCTTGATGAGGATTCAGGCATTGTGCAGGATATAAAAGATTTTGTGATCTGTAAAAATGCTGACAAAATGTGTTTAGCCCTCTAAATGATGGTGCCATTCTTCTAAGGCAAGTTTAATGACGAGGAGTTCCCGATAACCAATAGAATAGCTTCTTTCTGCAGGAGAAAAGGCTTGGAGAAAAAGGCAAAAGTAATGTTTTTGCCTTTAGAGGACTAGAGAGAAAGTTTCTTCAGCCTCAGAAGACCAATTTTTGCTGTTATTGTTCTTTTTGGTAAGGGCTACAATTGGGTAATCCAAGGAAGAAAAATTAGGAATGAATTGACAGTAGTAGTTGGCAAACCCCAAAAATCGTTGAATAGCCTGAAGACCAGAAGGACGTGGCCAGTCCAAAACGGCAAAAAGCTTAGCAGGATCCATCTGTAGTCCTTGATGAGAGACAATGTAACCAAGAAAAGGAAGACTTGTTCTCACAAAGAGACATTTCTCCAGCTTGGCAAACAGACTATTCTCTCGGAGTCACAGCAGGACTTGGCGGACATGTACACAATGACGTTTTAAATTAGGAGAGAAAACAAAGATATCATCCAGATAAACTACTACGCAGATATATAACAGATCTCGGAAGATGTCATTCTCAATTTCTTGGGAGACTGCAGGGGCATTACAGAGACCGAAAGGCATGACTAAGTAATCAAAATGGCCGTCTTGGGTGTTAAAGGCCGTTTTCCAATCATCGCCTTCCTGAATGCGAATTAAATGATATGCTCCTCGCAGATTTAGTTTACTGAAGATTCTGGCTCCACGTAGACGATCAAAGAGTTCTGAGATCAAGGGCAAAGGGTAATGATTTTTTATTGTGATTTTATTAAGTCCCTGATAGTCAATGCAAGGACGAAGAAAACCCTCCTAGCCCCAGCAGGAGAGGTGGATTTCCAGATAAAACCTTTTTGAATGTTTACTTGTATATATTTTTCCATAGCTTGAGTCTCTGGTACAGACAGCAGATAAATTCTTCCCCGAGGAGGTGTAGTGCCAGGTTGGAGATCAATGGGACAGTCATAAGGACGATGAGGTGGAAGAGTCTCCGCTTTTTTTTCACAAAACACATCAGCAAAATCTTGATAAGGGGAAGGTATGCTAGACTTAATGAGAGGTGATGGAACAGTCTTGGGCAAAAAGGACTCCAGACAGTGACCTTGACAAAAAGTTTCCCAACAATAAACCTCTCCAAATTGTGGAGAATGAAGCTGAAGGCAAGGAAGACCTAGATGTTCAGAAGTACAATGAGGAAGCACCAAGAACTGAATCTTCTCCACGTGCAACACTCCAAATTGCATGATAAGAGGTTCAGTACGGTAATGGACCATACCCCTTAAGTTCTCTCCGTTAACAGATGAGATGTACAGTGGCATAACTCCTTAACCCCTTAAGGACCCAACCTAAATATACCTAAACGACCCGGCCATTTTTTGAACATCTGACCACTGTCACTTTAAACATTAATAACTCTGGGATGCTTTTACCTTTCATTCTGATTCCGAGATGGGTTTTTTTGTGACATATTCTAGTTTATGTTAGTGGTAAAATTTTGTCGATACTTGCATCATTTCTTGGTGAAAAATTCCAAAATTTGATGAAACAATTGAAAATTTTGCATTTTTGAAGCTCTCTGCTTATAAGGAAAATGGATATTCCAAATAAATTATATATTGATTCACATATAAAATATGTGTACTTTATGTTTCCATCATAAAGTTGACATGTTTTTACTTTTGGAAGACACCAGAGGGCTTCAAAATATAGCAGCAATTTTCAAATTTTTCACAAAATTTTCAAAATCGGAATTTTTCAGGGACCACTTCAGTTTTGAAGTGGATTTCAAGGGCTTTCTTATTAAAAAATACCCCATATATAAAAACTGCACCCCTCAAAGTATTAAAAATGACATTCAGAAAGTTTTTTAACCCTTTAGGTGTTTCACAGGAATATCAGCAAAGTGAAGGAGAAAATTAAAAATTTTCATTTTTTACACTCACATGTTCTTGTAGATCCAGTTTTTGAATTTTTACAAGGGGTAATAGATGAAAAATCCCCCCAAAATTTGTAACCCAATTTCTATCGAGAAAGGAAATACCTCATATGTGGATGTCAGGTGTTCGGCGGGCGCAGTAGAGGGCTCAGAAGGGAAGGAGCGACAATAGGATTTTGGAGAGTGAATTTTGCTGAAATGGTTTTTGGGGGGCATGTCACATTTAAGAAGCCCCTATGGTGCCAGAACAGCAGAAAACCCCCACATGGCAAACCATTTTGGAAACTACACCCCTCAAGGCACGTAACAAGGGGTCCAGTGAACCTTAACACCCCACAGGTGTTTGACGACTTTTCGTTAAAGTTGGATGTGTAAATGAAAAAAAAATGTTTTCACTAAAGTGCAGTTTTTTCCCCAAATTTATCATTTTTACAAAGGGTATTGGGAGGAAATGCCCCCCAAAATTTGTAACCCCATCTCTTGTGAGTATATAAATACCCCATGTTAGGATGTAAAATGCTCTGCGAGCGAACTACAATGCTCAGAAGAGAAGGAGTCACATTTAGCTTTTGGAAAGCAAATTTTGCTGAAATGGTGTTTGGGGGGCATGTCGCATTTAGGAAGCACCTGGGGTGCCAGAACAGCAAAAAAATACACATGGCATACCATTTTGGAAACTACACCCCTCAAGGAACGTAACAAGGGGTACAGTGAGTCTTAACACCTCACAGGTATTTCACGACTTTTTGTGAAAGTTGGATGTGTAAATGAAAAAATATTATTTTTTTCACTAAAATGCTGTGTTTTCCCCAAATTTTACATTTTTACAAGGGGTAATAGATGAAAATGACCACCAAAATTTGTAACCCCATTTCTTCTGAGTATGGAAATACCCCATGTTTGGACGTCAAGTGCTCTGCTGGCACAATACAATGCTCAGAAGAGAAGGAGCGCCATTGAGCTTTTTGAAAGAGAATTTGTTTGGAATGGAAGTCGGGGGGCATGTGCGTTTACAAAGCCCCCCGTGGTGCCAGAACAGTCGACCCCCGCACATGTGACCCCATTTTGGAAACTACACCCCTCACAGAATTTAATAACAAGAAAACTGAAAACAGGAAAAACAAGTTCACAAGAAGCTAGCCACAGTATTATGGTAATCTCACAGCATAGCCATTTAGCCCAAAACAAGCGCAGATCCTTCCTAAGCATGTCCATTACTGTCTGCCAGGTATGTACTAAAATCACCTTATGCTGGATAACCCCTTTAAGGTGTAAAATTGCAGGCCAGCAAGCAGGCCACTATTGTAGAGCTGCCAACCACAACGCTAGCACAGCTTTATATAAAAGCAGTTTACCAGAATATTGCCTAAAGGGTTAAAAAGTACCTGTCACCAAATGAACTTTTCTAAACTAACTCAGGCTATGTTCCCTAACTACTCCTACCACTCCTCCCACTGTTAAAAAAAAAATAACTCAGAGCTTTAAAAAGCCGTGTATCTTACCATTCTCCTTGCTCACATAGTGCATTCTCCCAGCAGGAGAAAGTGGGGGTTAACAGGCATGACATCACTGAAGCCTGCTGGGGGACCACCTCCGCCCTCACATTATTGCAGAGCTGTGATGAATAGAAGATCTCAGGCTCTGTGCAGCTATCAGTGAGGCTTTGTGTAGCCTTCAGACTGTGCAGCTTTCAGTCTGTGCAGCTGTCAGTGAGGCTCTTTGCAGCTTTCCGTGAGGCTCTGTGCAGCTGTCAATAAAGCTCAGAGCAGAGAAGCACCACCTGAGTTTGGTCTCCTGCCAGGCCGGGAGGAGACCAAACTCACTGTATTAATTGTGGCAGGGACCAGAACAGAGCCACCTAGTGGCCTTTTTTTCTACTACATTTTAAACATATTTATGTTGATAATTTTAAAAGCAAGTGAAAGGGAAAGTGTCTGCTAATTACACAAGGAACACTATATTAAAAGATTTATTTGGTGGCAGGTACTATTTAATTATACATCATTTTTGTTTTCTGGTTGCATTAAAAACCTTCTTGAGAATCATTCATTATCAGTCTATAAACAAATACTGTTGACTTAAATATTCTCAATTTTTTTGCAGTAGAAGCTAGTGAAAAACTATTGGCAGACTGGAGAAAGATTGAAGATGGTCCTGCATTAAAATATATTTAAGATTTTACAGAGCAGGGCAGGGTGACTGCTTGTGAGTTATGGTGCAAAAGGCCAGACTGCCCCAGTAATTGACTGTAATTCTTTATTGATAATAGGGCTAGGACCGTACATTATACTCCATTTTATTTTAACCTGAACCTCATTCAAAACCAGTTTGTAAAGGTCCTCTTAAAATAAAATGATTGCAAAACTACAAAGCCAGAAGGTCTGCTATAAATCCAACATTATCTGATATTCCCATTTATCTTTCTCTGATGCAGCTGGCTTTCTGGGGATATTGTATGAGTACCCATATTTTACTGTCTATGGTATTTTGCTACATTTTTTCTATTCCATACAGTAAGTTTTGTTGTAAGCCAATAACTGATATAATCAAGGCACATTACGGTCTCACAAATGACAGCGAGGACGTTGGTAATCTATGCCACTAATCAGAAGAGGTCAGAAAATATATCTAGAAAACACTGTGTCAACTCATCTGCTGATAACTCTGCTCTGATTTTTCTGGATATCCTCATGGATGGCCATAAACTATGCTTGCTGTCCGTGCAACTGCCTGGAAAAGCTATGAGGCGCCAACTGCAGACAATATCTGTCCAAACAAACCATCAACAATGGTCAAAGTGGGCAAACTCCTTACTTATGAACATTGGAGAAATATCATTCAGCATCCAATGTAACTAACTGTGTGCAGGTGGTGGCTATAGCAATGTTTTTACCTGAAATTTGGCGGCTTTCATGACTGCAAAAAAGGCTTTTATTCAAAGCCACTGACGGTCGGATAGGCATGGTGCGAGGTACGCGATGCCCCACCGCCGCCACGCCCACCCCGTATGTCCGCGCTGGGACCTCTGTGTGATTGACACACAGGTCCCAGCGCATGCGCCCTTCAGCTAATCTAACCTGCACGCTGCTGAGTGTCATCCAGCAAGCGCTCGCTTCCTCCTCAGTGCGCCTGCTCAGTGCTAGGTGCAGAGAACGCGCTTCCTCTCTGCACCTAATATCGAGAACTAATCTGATTGCACGCTGCTCTGCGCAGGTGCACTGAGGAGGAAGATGGCGACGGGAGCGAGCACTTGCTGAATGACACACAGCAGTGCGCAGGTTAGATTAGCTGAAGGGCGTCAATCACACAGAGGTCCCAGGGCGGACATACGGGGTAGGGGTGGGGGTGGTCATGGCGGCGGTGGGGCATCGCATACCTCGCACCACGCCTATCCGACATTAAATAAAAGCCTTTTTTGCAGTCATGAAAGATGCCAAATTTAAGGTAAAAACATTGCTATAATCACCACCTGCACACAGTACAAAGGCTGTGTGCAGGTTTTGCACCAAAATGTCATGACAGTTGTGCTTTAAATGGTCACCATTGTTTAAACAAACATTGTGTAAACCAACAAACATTGTCTAAACTCATTATTCATTCTGAAATATTGTGTATTAACTTCAGAAACAAGATGTGCTATCACTGAGGGATCAAGTTACATTATGCACAAAGAAGTCTATAGAGAAGTGAGGGGGAAGAAGTAGAGATGGACATAGTGGCATGAGAGCACCAGAAGTATCAGGTCTAATCCCAGTGCTTAATTCACTGCTTAGACTGTTCTCCACTGCTCTATAATGTTTTCATTGCTACTGTAGTCACATCCCAATTCTGCCCTGATGCACATTGTTACACAGGTTTAAACATAAATGTTTATTCTTAAATACATATACACAATTAGCATATCAAAAGTAATATATTATGGCAAGATTGCATCCTTGAATTCTTTGGCATCCATGAACATAAACAGGCTGCAGAGAAACAGCATAGACAAGTCTTTAAGAGATCTCACCCCATGGCTTTTACACAGTTGAGACTGCTCCTGCTGTTCTTTAGGCTGTGCATATAGACTTTAGAAGTGCTGGATCTTGGATCTTTTCCTATGTGTGTGTACAGTGTATAGAAGAATTGGAGTATATGATCTCCTCCTCTGTGTGTATAGTGTATAGAAGCATAGAAGTGTAGGATCTCCTCCTATGTGTGTACAGTGTATAGAAGCATAGAAGTGAAGGATCTCCTCCTCTGTGTGTACAGTGTATAGAGACATAGAAGTGCAGGATCTCCTCCTCTGTGTGTACAGTGTATAGAGACATAGAAGTGCAGGATCTCCTCCTCTGTGTACAGTGTATAGAGACATAGAAGTGCAGGATCTCCTCCTCTGTGTGCAGTGTATAGAGACATAGAAGTGCAGGATCTCCTCCTCTGTGTGTGCAATGTATAGAGACATAGAAGTGCAGGATCTCCTCCTCTGTGTGTGCAGTCTATAGAGACATAGGAGTGCAGGATCTCCTCCTCTGTGTGTACAGTGTATAGAGATATAGAAGTGCAGGATCTCCTCCCCTGTGTGTACAGTGTATAGAAAGATAGAAGTGAAGGATCTCCTCCTCTGTGTCAACAGTGTATAGAGACATAGAAGTGCAGGATCTCCTCCTCTGTGTGAACAGTGTATAGAGACATAGAAGTGCAGGATCTCCTCCTCTGTGTACAGTGTAGAGAGACATAGAAGTGCAGGATCTCCTCCTCTGTGTGTATAGTGTTTAGAGACATAGAAGTGTAGAATCTTAACCTGTGTGTGTACAGTGTATAGAGACAAAGAGGTGCAGCGTTTCCTCTGTGTGTACAGTGTATAGAGACATAGAAGTGCAGGATCTCGTCCTCTGTTTGTACAGTGTATAGAGACATAGAAGTACAGGATCTTCTCCTCTGTGTGTATAGACAAAGAAGTGCAGGATCTTGTCCTCTGTGGGAACAGTGTATAGAGACATAGAAGTGCAGGGTCTCCTCCTCTGTGTGTACAGTGTATAGAGACATAGAAGTGCAGAATCTCCTCCTCTGTGTGTACAGTGTATAGAGACATAGAAGTGCAGGATCTCCTCCTCTGTGTGTACAGTGTATAGAGACATAGAAGTGCAGGATCTCCTCTGTGTGTACAGTGTATAGAAACATAGAAGAGCAGGATCTTCTCCTCTGTGTGTACAGTGTATAGGAACATAGAAGTACAGGATCTCCTCCCCTGTGTTTACAGTGTATCGAGACATAGAAGTGCAGGAACTCCTCCTCTGTGTGTGCAGTGTCAGGATCCGGGTACTGTGAGGATACTGGTGGTGGATCCTCTGTGTCAGTGGGGTGATGACGTGGGCCGTACCAGGGGAACGGAGTCTAAGGGGTTACTGGTATTCACCAGAGCCCGCCGCAAAGCGGGATGGACTTGCTGCGGCAGGTAACCCCCAGGTCGTTCCACCCGATAGCGACTCAACCCTGACTGACGGCTGAGATAGGCGCGGTACAAGGGATTAGGCAAGAGCAAGGTCGGACGTAGCAGAAGGTCAGGGCAGACAGCAAGGATCGTAGTCAGGGGCAACGGCAGGAGGTCTGGAACACTGGCTTGGAACTTACAAGGAATGCTTTCACTGGCACAATGGCAACAAGATCCGGCAATACAGGGAAGGGGAAGTGAGGTAATATAGACCAATGCACAAGTGAAGTTACTAATTTGGGCCAGGCGCCAATCAGCGGCGCACTGGCCCATTAAATCGCAGAGAGCCGGCACGTGCGCGCCCTAGGGAGCGGGGCCACGCACACCGGGACTGGACAAACGGGGAACAGGTCGGGTAAGCAGGCTGGGATGCGAACCGCGAGCCGGCGCGTCCCGCATCACGGGTCGCATCCCCACCAGAGACACTAGCGCAGCGCTCCCGGTCAGCGGGTCTGACCGGGACGCTGCGAGCAGGTAAACGCAGGTAAACGCTGCGAGCGCTCCGGGGAGGAGCAGAGACCCAGAGCACTCGGTGTAACATGCAGTGTATAGAGACATAGAAGTGTAGGATCTCCTCCTCTGTGTGTACAGTGTATAGAGCCATAGAAGTGCAGGATCTCCTACTCTGTGTGTGCAGTGTATAGAGACATAGAAGTGCAGGATCTCCTGCCCTTTGTGTACAGTGTATAGAAAGATAGAAATGAAGTATCTCCTCCTTTGTGTGTACAGTGTATAGAGATATAGAAGTGCAGGATCTCCTCCTCTGTGTGCACTGTATAGAGACATTGAAGTGCAGGATCTCCTCCTCTGTGTGAACAGTGTATAGAGACATAGAAGTGCAGGATCTCCTCTTTGTGTACAGTGTATAGAGACATGGGTGTGCAGCGTCTCCTCTGTGTGTACAGTGTATAGAGACATAGAAGTGCAGGATCTCCTCCTCTGTGTGTACAGTGTATAGAGACATAGGTATGCAGTGTCTCCTCCCCTGTGTGTACAGTGTATAGAGATATAGAAATGCAGGATCTCCTCCTCTGTGTGTGCAGTGTATAGAGACATAGAAGTGCAGAATTTCCTCCTCTGTGTGTACAGTGTATAGAGACATGGACGTGCAGGATCTCCTCCTCTGTGTGTACAGTGTATAGAGTCATAGAAGTGCAGGATCTCTTCCTCTGTGTGTACAGTGTATAGAGACATAGGTGTGCAGCGTCTCCTCTGTGTTTACAGTATATAGAGACATAGAAGTGCAGTATCTCGTCCTCTGTGTGTACAGTGTATAGAGACATAGAACTACAGGATCTTCTCCTCTCTGTGTACAGTGTATAGAGACATAGAAGTGCAGGATCTCCTCCTCTGTGGGAACAGTGTATAGAGACATAGAAGTGCAGGATCTCCTCCTCTGTGTGTGCAGTGTATAGAGACATAGACGTGCAGAATCTCCTCCTCTGTGTGTACAGTGTATAGAGACATAGAAGTGCAGGATCTCCTCATCTGTGTGTGCAGTGTATATAGACATAGAAGTGAAGGATCTCCTCCTCTGTGTGTACGATGTATAGAGACATAGAAGTGCAGGATCTCCTCCTCTGTGTGTACAGTGTATAGAGACATAGAAGTGCAGAATCTTATCCTCTGTTTGTACAGTGTATAGAGACATAGAAGTGCAGGATCTCTTCCTCTTTGTGTACAGTGTATAGAGAAATAGGTGTGCAGCGTCTCCTCTATGTTTACAGTATATAGAGACATAGAAGTGCAGGCTCTCATCCTCTGTGTGTACAGTGTATAGAGACATAGAAGTATGGGATCTTCTCCTCTCTGTGTACAGTGTATAGAGACATAGAAGTGCAGGATCTCCTCCTCTGTGGGAACAGTGTATAGAGACATAGAAGTGCAGGATCTCCTCCTCTGTGTGTGCAGTGTATAGAGACATAGACGTGCAGAATCTCCTCCTCTGTGTGTACAGTGTATAGAGACATAGAATGCAGGATCTCCTCATCTGTGTGTGCAGTGTATATAGACATAGAAGTGAAGGATCTCCTCCTCTGTGTGTACGGTGTATAGAGACATAGAAGCGCAGGATCTCCTCCTCTGTGTGTACAGTGTATAGAGACATAGAAGTGCAGAATCTTATCCTCTGTTTGTACAGTGTATAGAGACATAGAAGTGCAGGATCTCTTCCTCTTTGTGTACAGTGTATAGAGACATAGGTGTGCAGCGTCTCCTCTATGTTTACAGTATATAGAGACATAGAAGTGCAGGATCTCATCCTCTGTGTGTACAGTGTATAGAGACATAGAAGTACGGGATCTTCTCTCTGTGTACAGTGTATAGAGACATAGAAGTGCAGGATTTCCTCCTCTGTGTGTGCAGTGTATAGAGACATGTGCAGGATCTCCTCCTCTGTGTGTACAGTGTATAGAGACATAGAATGCAGGATCTCCTCATCTGTGTGTGCAGTGTATATAGACATAGAAGTGAAGGATCTCCTCCTCTGTGTGTACAGTGTATAGAGACATAGATGTGCAGGATCTCCTCCTCTGTGTGTACAGTGTATAGAGGCATAGAAGTGCAGGATCTCCTTCTCTGTGTGTACAGTGTATAGAGACATAGGTGTGCAGCGTCTCCTCTGTGTGTACAGTATATAGAGACATAGAAGTACAGGATCTCGTCCTTTGTGTGTACAGTGTATAGAGACATAGAAGTACAGGATCTTCTCCTCTGTGTGTACAGTGTATAGAGACATAGAAGTGCAGGATCTCCTCCTCTGTGGGAACAGTGTATAGAGACATAGAAGTGCAGGATTTCCTCATCTGTGTGTACATTGTATAGAGACATAGAAGTGCAGGATCTCCTCATCTGTGTGTACAGTGTATAGAGACATAGAAGTGCAGGATCTTCTCCTCTGTGTGTACAGTGTATATAGACATAGAAGTGCAGGATCTCCTCCCCTGTGTGTACAGTGTATAGAGACATAGAAGTGCAGGATCTCCTCCTCTGTGTGTGCAGTGTATAGAGACATAGAAATGCAGGATCTCCTCCTCTGTGTGTACAGTGTATAGAGACATAGAAGTGCAGGATCTCCTCCCCTGTGTGTACAGTGTATAGAAATATAGAAATGAAGGATCTCGTCCTCTGTGTGTACAGTGTATAGAGACATAGAAGTGCAGGATCTCCTCCCCTGTGTGTACAGTGTATAGAAAGATAGAAATGAAGGATCTTGTCCTCTGTGTGTACAGTGTATAGAGACATAGAAGTGCAGGATCTCCTCCTCTGTGTGTACAGTGTATAGAGACATAGAAGTGCAGGATCTCCTGCCCTGTGTGTACAGTGTATAGAAAGATAGAAATGAAGGATCTCCTCCTCTGTGCGTACAGTGTATAGAGACATAGAAGTGCAGGATCTCCTCCTCTGTGTGCACTGTATAGAGACAAAGAAGTGCAGGATCTCCTCCTCTGTGTACAGTGTATAGAAACATAGAAGTGCAGGATCTCCTCCTCTGTGTGAACAGTGAATAGAGACATAGAAGTGCAGGATCTCCTCCTCTGTGTGTGCAGTGTATAGAGACATAGGTGTGCAGCGTCTCCTCTGTGTGTCCAGTGTATAGAGACATAGAAGTGCTGGATCTCCTCCTCTGTGTGTGCAGTGTATAGAGACATAGACATGTAGGATCTCCTCCTCTGTGTGTACATCGTATAGAGACATAGAAGTGCAGGATCTCCTCCCCTGTGTGTACAGTGTATAGAAAGATAGAAATGAAGGATCTCCTCCTCTGTGTATACAGTGTATAGAGACATAGAGGTGCAGGATCTCCTCCTCTGTGTGAACAGTGTACAGGGATATAGAAGTGCAGGATCTCCTCTGTGTGTACAGTGTATAGAGACATAGGTGTGCAGCGTCTCCTCTGTGTGTACAGTGTATAGAGACATAGAAGTGCAGGATCTCCTCCTCTGTGTGTACACTGTATAGAGACATAGGTGTGCAGCGTCTCCTCCCCTGCTTGTACAGTGTATAGAGATGCAGAAATGCAGGATCTCCTCCTCTGTGTGCACTGTATAGAGACAAAGAAGTGCAGGATCTCCTCCTCTGTGTACAGTGTATAGAGACATAGAAGTGCAGGATCTCCTCCTCTGTGTGAACAGTGTATAGAGACAAAGAAATGCAGGATCTCCTCCTCTGTGTGTACAGTGTATAGAGACATAGAAGTGCAGGATCTCCTCCCCTGTGTGTACAGTGTATAGAAAGATAGAAATGAAGGATCTCGTCCTCTGTGTGTACAGTGTATAGAGACATAGAAGTGCAGGATCTCCTCCCCTGTGTGTACAGTGTATAGAAAGATAGAAATGAAGGATCTTGTCCTCTGTGTGTACAGTGTATAGAGACATAGAAGTGCAGGATCTCCTCCTCTGTGTGTACAGTGTATAGAGACATAGAAGTGCAGGATCTCCTCCCCTGTGTGTACAGTGTATAGAAAGATAGAGATGAAGGATCTCCTCCTCTGTGCGTACAGTGTAGAGAGACATAGAAGTGCAGGATCTCCTCCTCTGTGTGCACTGTATAGAGACAAAGAAGTGCAGGATCTCCTCCTCTGTGTACAGTGTATAGAAACATAGAAGTGCAGGATCTCCTCCTCTGTGTGAACAGTGAATAGAGACATAGAAGTGCAGGATCTCCTCCTCTGTGTGTGCAGTGTATAGAGACATAGGTGTGCAGCGTCTCCTCTGTGTGTCCAGTGTATAGAGACATAGAAGTGCTGGATCTCCTCCTCTGTGTGTGCAGTGTATAGAGACATAGACATGTAGGATCTCCTCCTCTGTGTGTACATTGTATAGAGACATAGAAGTGCAGGATCTCCTCCCCTGTGTGTACAGTGTATAGAAAGATAGAAATGAAGGATCTCCTCCTCTGTGTGTACAGTGTATAGAGACATAGAGGTGCAGGATCTCCTCCTCTGTGTGAACAGTGTACAGGGATATAGAAGTGCAGGATCTCCTCTGTGTGTACAGTGTATAGAGACATAGGTGTGCAGCGTCTCCTCTGTGTGTACAGTGTATAGAGACATAGAAGTGCAGGATCTCCTCCTCTGTGTGTACAGTGTATAGAGACATAGGTGTGCAGCGTCTCCTCCCCTGCTTGTACAGTGTATAGAGATGTAGAAATGCAGGATCTCCTCCTCTGTGTGCACTGTATAGAGACAAAGAAGTGCAGGATCTCCTCCTCTGTGTACAGTGTATAGAGACATAGAAGTGCAGGATCTCCTCCTCTGTGTGAACAGTGTATAGAGACATAGAAGTGCAGGATCTCCTCCTCTGTGTGTACAGTGTATAGAGACATAGGTGTGCAGCGTCTCCTCTGTGTGTACAGTGTATAGAGACATAGAAGTGCAGGAACTCCTCCTCTGTGTGTGCAGTGTATAGAGACATAGAAGTGTGGGATCTCCTCCTCTGTGCGTACAGTGTATAGAGACATAGAAGTGCAGTATCTCCTCGTGTGCACTGTATAGAGACAAAGAAGTGCAGGATCTCCTCCTCTGTGTACAGTGTATAGAGACATAGAAGTGCAGGATCTCCTCCTCTGTGTGAACAGTGTATAGAGACATAGAAGTGCAGGATCTCCTCCTCTGTTTGTACAGTGTATAGAGACATAGGTGTGCAGCGTCTCCTCCCCTGCTTGTACAGTGTATAGAGATATAGAAATGCAGGATCTCCTCCTCTGTGTGTGCAGTGTATAGAGACATAGAAGTGCAGGATTTCCTCCTCTGCATGTACAGTATATAGAGACATAGAAGTGCAGGATCTCCTCCTCTGTGTGTACAGTGTATAGAGACATAGAAGTGCAGGATCTCCTGCCCTGTGTGTACAGTGTATAGAAAGATAGAAATGAAGGATCTCCTCCTCTGTGCGTACAGTGTAGAGAGACATAGAAGTGCAGGATCTCCTCCTCTGTGTGCACTGTATAGAGACAAAGAAGTGCAGGATCTCCTCCTCTGTGTACAGTGTATAGAAACATAGAAGTGCAGGATCTCCTCCTCTGTGTGAACAGTGAATAGAGACATAGAAGTGCAGGATCTCCTCCTCTGTGTGTGCAGTGTATAGAGACATAGGTGTGCAGCGTCTCCTCTGTGTGTCCAGTGTATAGAGACATAGAAGTGCTGGATCTCCTCCTCTGTGTGTGCAGTGTATAGAGACATAGACATGTAGGATCTCCTCCTCTGTGTGTACATTGTATAGAGACATAGAAGTGCAGGATCTCCTCCCCTGTGTGTACAGTGTATAGAAAGATAGAAATGAAGGATCTCCTCCTCTGTGTGTACAGTGTATAGAGACATAGAGGTGCAGGATCTCCTCCTCTGTGTGAACAGTGTACAGGGATATAGAAGTGCAGGATCTCCTCTGTGTGTACAGTGTATAGAGACATAGGTGTGCAGCGTCTCCTCTGTGTGTACAGTGTATAGAGACATAGAAGTGCAGGATCTCCTCCTCTGTGTGTACAGTGTATAGAGACATAGGTGTGCAGCGTCTCCTCCCCTGCTTGTACAGTGTATAGAGATGTAGAAATGCAGGATCTCCTCCTCTGTGTGCACTGTATAGAGACAAAGAAGTGCAGGATCTCCTCCTCTGTGTACAGTGTATAGAGACATAGAAGTGCAGGATCTCCTCCTCTGTGTGAACAGTGTATAGAGACATAGAAGTGCAGGATCTCCTCCTCTGTGTGTACAGTGTATAGAGACATAGGTGTGCAGCGTCTCCTCTGTGTGTACAGTGTATAGAGACATAGAAGTGCAGGAACTCCTCCTCTGTGTGTGCAGTGTATAGAGACATAGAAGTGTGGGATCTCCTCCTCTGTGCGTACAGTGTATAGAGACATAGAAGTGCAGTATCTCCTCGTGTGCACTGTATAGAGACAAAGAAGTGCAGGATCTCCTCCTCTGTGTACAGTGTATAGAGACATAGAAGTGCAGGATCTCCTCCCCTGTGTGAACAGTGTATAGAGACATAGAAGTGCAGGATCTCCTCCTCTGTTTGTACAGTGTATAGAGACATAGGTGTGCAGCGTCTCCTCCCCTGCTTGTACAGTGTATAGAGATATAGAAATGCAGGATCTCCTCCTCTGTGTGTGCAGTGTATAGAGACATAGAAGTGCAGGATTTCCTCCTCTGCATGTACAGTATATAGAGACATAGAAGTGCAGGATCTCCTCCTCTGTGTGTACAGTGTATAGAGACATAGAAGTGCAGGATCTCCTGCCCTGTGTGTACAGTGTATAGAAAGATAGAAATGAAGGATCTCCTCCTCTGTGCGTACAGTGTAGAGAGACATAGAAGTGCAGGATCTCCTCCTCTGTGTGCACTGTATAGAGACAAAGAAGTGCAGGATCTCCTCCTCTGTGTACAGTGTATAGAAACATAGAAGTGCAGGATCTCCTCCTCTGTGTGAACAGTGAATAGAGACATAGAAGTGCAGGATCTCCTCCTCTGTGTGTGCAGTGTATAGAGACATAGGTGTGCAGCGTCTCCTCTGTGTGTCCAGTGTATAGAGACATAGAAGTGCTGGATCTCCTCCTCTGTGTGTGCAGTGTATAGAGACATAGACATGTAGGATCTCCTCCTCTGTGTGTACATTGTATAGAGACATAGAAGTGCAGGATCTCCTCCCCTGTGTGTACAGTGTATAGAAAGATAGAAATGAAGGATCTCCTCCTCTGTGTGTACAGTGTATAGAGACATAGAGGTGCAGGATCTCCTCCTCTGTGTGAACAGTGTACAGGGATATAGAAGTGCAGGATCTCCTCTGTGTGTACAGTGTATAGAGACATAGGTGTGCAGCGTCTCCTCTGTGTGTACAGTGTATAGAGACATAGAAGTGCAGGATCTCCTCCTCTGTGTGTACAGTGTATAGAGACATAGGTGTGCAGCGTCTCCTCCCCTGCTTGTACAGTGTATAGAGATGTAGAAATGCAGGATCTCCTCCTCTGTGTGCACTGTATAGAGACAAAGAAGTGCAGGATCTCCTCCTCTGTGTACAGTGTATAGAGACATAGAAGTGCAGGATCTCCTCCTCTGTGTGAACAGTGTATAGAGACATAGAAGTGCAGGATCTCCTCCTCTGTGTGTACAGTGTATAGAGACATAGGTGTGCAGCGTCTCCTCTGTGTGTACAGTGTATAGAGACATAGAAGTGCAGGAACTCCTCCTCTGTGTGTGCAGTGTATAGAGACATAGAAGTGTGGGATCTCCTCCTCTGTGCGTACAGTGTATAGAGACATAGAAGTGCAGTATCTCCTCGTGTGCACTGTATAGAGACAAAGAAGTGCAGGATCTCCTCCTCTGTGTACAGTGTATAGAGACATAGAAGTGCAGGATCTCCTCCTCTGTGTGAACAGTGTATAGAGACATAGAAGTGCAGGATCTCCTCCTCTGTGTGTACAGTGTATAGAGACATAGGTGTGCAGCGTCTCCTCCCCTGCTTGTACAGTGTATAGAGATATAGAAATGCAGGATCTCCTCCTCTGTGTGTGCAGTGTATAGAGACATAGAAGTGCAGGATTTCCTCCTCTGCATGTACAGTATATAGAGACATAGAAGTGCAGGATCTCCTCCTCTGTGTGTACAGTGTATAGAGACATAGAAGTGCAGGATCTCCTGCCCTGTGTGTACAGTGTATAGAAAGATAGAAATGAAGGATCTCCTCCTCTGTGCGTACAGTGTATAGAGACATAGAAGTGCAGGATCTCCTCCTCTGTGTGCACTGTATAGAGACAAAGAAGTGCAGGATCTCCTCCTCTGTGTACAGTGTATAGAAACATAGAAGTGCAGGATCTCCTCCTCTGTGTGAACAGTGAATAGAGACATAGAAGTGCAGGATCTCCTCCTCTGTGTGTGCAGTGTATAGAGACATAGGTGTGCAGCGTCTCCTCTGTGTGTCCAGTGTATAGAGACATAGAAGTGCTGGATCTCCTCCTCTGTGTGTGCAGTGTATAGAGACATAGACATGTAGGATCTCCTCCTCTGTGTGTACATTGTATAGAGACATAGAAGTGCAGGATCTCCTCCCCTGTGTGTACAGTGTATAGAAAGATAGAAATGAAGGATCTCCTCCTCTGTGTGTACAGTGTATAGAGACATAGAGGTGCAGGATCTCCTCCTCTGTGTGAACAGTGTACAGGGATATAGAAGTGCAGGATCTCCTCTGTGTGTACAGTGTATAGAGACATAGGTGTGCAGCGTCTCCTCTGTGTGTACAGTGTATAGAGACATAGAAGTGCAGGATCTCCTCCTCTGTGTGTACAGTGTATAGAGACATAGGTGTGCAGCGTCTCCTCCCCTGCTTGTACAGTGTATAGAGATGTAGAAATGCAGGATCTCCTCCTCTGTGTGCACTGTATAGAGACAAAGAAGTGCAGGATCTCCTCCTCTGTGTACAGTGTATAGAGACATAGAAGTGCAGGATCTCCTCCTCTGTGTGAACAGTGTATAGAGACATAGAAGTGCAGGATCTCCTCCTCTGTGTGTACAGTGTATAGAGACATAGGTGTGCAGCGTCTCCTCTGTGTGTACAGTGTATAGAGACATAGAAGTGCAGGAACTCCTCCTCTGTGTGTGCAGTGTATAGAGACATAGAAGTGTGGGATCTCCTCCTCTGTGCGTACAGTGTATAGAGACATAGAAGTGCAGTATCTCCTCGTGTGCACTGTATAGAGACAAAGAAGTGCAGGATCTCCTCCTCTGTGTACAGTGTATAGAGACATAGAAGTGCAGGATCTCCTCCTCTGTGTGAACAGTGTATAGAGACATAGAAGTGCAGGATCTCCTCCTCTGTGTGTACAGTGTATAGAGACATAGGTGTGCAGCGTCTCCTCCCCTGCTTGTACAGTGTATAGAGATATAGAAATGCAGGATCTCCTCCTCTGTGTGTGCAGTGTATAGAGACATAGAAGTGCAGGATTTCCTCCTCTGCATGTACAGTATATAGAGACATAGAAGTGCAGGATCTCCTCCTCTGTGTGTACAGTGTATAGAGACATAGAAGTGCAGGATCTCCTGCCCTGTGTGTACAGTGTATAGAAAGATAGAAATGAAGGATCTCCTCCTCTGTGCGTACAGTGTATAGAGACATAGAAGTGCAGGATCTCCTCCTCTGTGTGCACTGTATAGAGACAAAGAAGTGCAGGATCTCCTCCTCTGTGTACAGTGTATAGAAACATAGAAGTGCAGGATCTCCTCCTCTGTGTGAACAGTGAATAGAGACATAGAAGTGCAGGATCTCCTCCTCTGTGTGTGCAGTGTATAGAGACATAGGTGTGCAGCGTCTCCTCTGTGTGTCCAGTGTATAGAGACATAGAAGTGCTGGATCTCCTCCTCTGTGTGTGCAGTGTATAGAGACATAGACATGTAGGATCTCCTCCTCTGTGTGTACATTGTATAGAGACATAGAAGTGCAGGATCTCCTCCCCTGTGTGTACAGTGTATAGAAAGATAGAAATGAAGGATCTCCTCCTCTGTGTGTACAGTGTATAGAGACATAGAGGTGCAGGATCTCCTCCTCTGTGTGAACAGTGTACAGGGATATAGAAGTGCAGGATCTCCTCTGTGTGTACAGTGTATAGAGACATAGGTGTGCAGCGTCTCCTCTGTGTGTACAGTGTATAGAGACATAGAAGTGCAGGATCTCCTCCTCTGTGTGTACAGTGTATAGAGACATAGGTGTGCAGCGTCTCCTCCCCTGCTTGTACAGTGTATAGAGATGTAGAAATGCAGGATCTCCTCCTCTGTGTGTACAGTGTATAGAGACATAGAAGTGCAGGATCTCCTGCCCTGTGTGTACAGTGTATAGAAAGATAGAAATGAAGGATCTCCTCCTCTGTGCGTACGTGTATAGAGACATAGAAGTGCAGGATCTCCTCCTCTGTGTGCACTGTATAGAGACAAAGAAGTGCAGGATCTCCTCCTCTGTGTACAGTGTATAGAGACATAGAAGTGCAGGATCTCCTCCTCTGTGTGTGCAGTGTATAGAGACATAGGTGTGCAGCGTCTCCTCTGTGTGTCCAGTGTATAGAGACATAGAAGTGCTGGATCTCCTCCTCTGTGTGTGCAGTGTATAGAGACATAGACATGTAGGATCTCCTCCTCTGTGTGTACATTGTATAGAGACATAGAAGTGCAGGATCTCCTCCCCTGTGTGTACAGTGTATAGAAAGATAGAAATGCAGGATCTCCTCCTCTGTGTGTGCAGTGTATAGAGACATAGAAGTGCAGGATTTCCTCCTCTGCATGTACAGTATATAGAGACATAGAAGTGCAGGATCTCCTCCTCTGTGTGTACAGTGTATAGAGACATAGAAGTGCAGAATCTCCTCCTCTGTGTGTACAGTGTATAGAGACATAGAAGTGCAGGATCTCCTCCTCTGTGTGTACAGTGTATAGAGACATAGGTGTGCAGTGTCTCCTCTGTGTGTACAGTATATAGAGACATAGAAGTGCAGGATCTCGTCCTCTTTGTGTACAGTGTATAGAGACATAGAAGTACAGGATCTTCTCATCTGTGTGTACAGTGTACAGAGACATACAAGTGCAGGATCTCCTCCTCTGTGTGTACAGTGTATAGAGACATAGAAGTGCAGGATCTCCTCCTCTGTGTGTGCAGTGTATAGAGACATAGAAGTGCAGGATATCCTCCTCTGTATGTACACTGTATAGAGACATAGAAGTGCAGGATCTTCTCCTCTGTGTGTACAGTGTATAGAGACATAGAAGTGCAGGATCTCCTCCTCTGTGTGTACAGTGTATAGAGACATAGAAGTGCAGGATCTCCTCATCTGTGTCTACAGTGTATAGAAACATAGAAGTGGAGGATCTCTTCCTCTGTGTGTACTGTGTATAGAGACATATAAGTGCAGGATCTCCTCCTTTGTGTGTGCAGTGCATACAGAATTAGAAGTGCAGGATCTCTTCCTCTGTATGCAGTGTACAGAGACATAGAAATGCAGGATCTCTTCTTCCGTGTGTACAGCCTATAGAGACATAGAAGTGCAGGATCACCTTCGTATTTGTACAGTGTATAGAGACATAGAAGTTAAGGCCCCCCTTCCCTCTCCTCTGTGAGATAACGTTTGTCTCTGACTATTTAACCCCTTATATAAGGTGATTGTGACACCATCTATCTTCTGAGCCATCAGTGTTCAGTAATATGATTATCGAGCATTGATAGTTTTTTTTTGTCCCTGAATAAGTCACCGGGTCTTAATGCAGCAATAAATACACACACACACACACACACACACACACACACACACACACACACAGTCCATTACAATGCTGACCTCAAGCTTAGCAGTTACAGTATACAAAACCTATAAACAAATCCAATAATCGGTCTCTAGAATGTTCCACTAAGAACAGTCACATATTTTATGACTGCTTACTTTACTGTGCGTTCCCTATACTGATCCTTCAGCAGTGTCTCTTTCTCTTAGCAGTCACACTTCTCTCGCATTCTTGCACTTCTCTCCTCACCTGCATCTCTTACAGAAACTGTCTGTCCCATAGTCACCAGGGGTAACCATGTAGCATCCACTCCATCCATGACACCGTCAGCAGTCTTCACAGACTCAGGGCCAGTCATCTCTCTCTGCAGCACACAGCTTTTCTCCCTCTTGCTAGCAGACAAGCACTGTACTCAGTTTATCTTTTCTTTCGGCAGTAAAGGCTCTCACTCAACCTAGGTCTACACACACAATACTTCCTGGCAGGACTAGCCTACAAGATGATCCCTATACCAGTCATTCACCAATCACTTCCGCCTACAGGGATCCCCATGCAATCCCTGCAATTGTGCTAACTGCTCAGAAACCACAGAAATGTACACTCACCCAAGCACCAACTGGACTTCACGACAACAATATATCAGCTGTTTTTTCTGCAATAGTAGGCACAAAGTTAGTTTACCCATATAGTTTATCATAACAAACATGTCTACAAATCTGTACACAATGATTGTACAGTGCACACCCATTTAGAAAAAAAGATATATAATAGTCACAAATAACTTGCTATGTGAAATTTGTTTGTTGACTAATGTGACCTTATAAACTACATTTAAATGTGTTTTCATACAAAAACAATCATCCCCTATCTGCAGGATATGTGATGATTGTCTGATCCAGTGTTTTCCAACCAGGGCGTCTTCAGCTGTTGCAAAACTACAACTCCCAGTATGCCCGGACAGCCAATGGCTTTCCATGCATGTTGGAAGTTGTAATTTTGCAACAAGTCTGATATCTGGGACCCCAACTGATCTTGAGGACAAGAGTCTTGTGTCTACTGTTTAAATGGGGTAATGGTCATACATATACACTGCCGCTGTATTCTACTCTTTGGACCTGATGCAGACAATGAGGTATTATGCAATTAGTTTAATCATCAACATGAGTATGATTGATGAGTATCAAGAATGATTTTGGTTTAACCAAAATGTGATCAATGGCAGAGAAGAAATAACCTTACATAAACAAAGTAAAAGACAGGAGAAAGATCCCCCCAAACCCCAAAATGTACTAAAGTTTTTTTTTTATGTGAATTGTTTAACAATATTTTGTTAATATTTTGCCCTACTCCTACTTTATGAACCATAATCCAGCTCTAAGTAGCAAATACCCTTTACATCCTTGTGTACAAAAAAAAAAAAAAAACACCTAGCCCAATGTTTTTTCTCATTACTGGTAACATAATTGCTAATTAAAGAAACTAAAATTACATGTTTAAACTTTTTCCAATATTTTTATCACTGGCTTCCTAGCTGGTGATTTAGTCGATTCAAGTCATGATTTTCTTGATTGCTTATAAACTATTAAAGTACTGTAAATTATTAAAAATAACGTCATTATCCTGGCAATTGTAAGAAGCAATCATGTCACTTTTTTTTTAACATAAATTGCTTATTAATCCTCTGCGCTTGGAAAAACAAAATTGCAAATGTTCGAGCTTAAACAAGTTTAGTGATTCTCCCAAGTAATAAACAATAATGTTATCATCTTATTATGCCGACCTTTTATTTAGAGGGAAAAACAGGGATTATTGATACAGTCTGCATTTGAGGTCTTCTCGGAACAGGAATCCAAGCTGCCTCAGTGCCGGCAGGCAGCCAGCAGAGGGAGGAGTATGTTAAATTTCTATATACATAAAGGATCATCATCTGAGGAATGCTTTCAAGGTCGTTGTATCTGCATGAACTAACTCTCCGACTCTGCACCTCTGGAGGCCGCCCACTCACAGTCAGCTATCTGTCCTGCTGCTTTCCTGAGACTCTGCAGCACATTAAGCTATTGCCGCATCAATGACAGAAAGATGAGTTGGTTCAGATGTAGAAGCAGTAGGAGAGTTTAGTTCGGAAAGACTTTGGTTTGTTAGCTACTTAGTTGTTTTCTTGGCATGAATCAAGTAGAAAACAAATGACAAAATGCAGAATGACAGTAAACAAAATACAAAGTGGAAACAGAGAAAAGTCTTCCAGTACGAGAAAATAGAAAATTTCATCCACAAAAAGCACCCAATTCTAATGTTGCCAACTGGCTGCAAAAAAGTATACTGGAGATTAATATTGGTTCTTAGCCATGTAGAAAACCATGATTGCAGAAATGGCCTTGGTCCAGAGAAATGAAGTGGGCCAATATTATTGTCACAAGTTATTTCAAGTGCTGGGGGGGGGGGGGGGGGGATTTAATCACAAAACAATAAGTGTTATGTATTCTTAGAACTAGGGGCACATCCATTTAATTTTGAGGAATCCCTAACTGTCTGCTTATGCCAACCTCCTCCGAGAGCCTTCAGATTCTCAGAACATCTCTGTCCAACTCATAAGCTAGTGTCAATAATCATGGATCTGTATCCACCTCCTCTCTTCTTTGCAGGTTTTGTTAACTTTCAACTTTCTGCTCCTATCTTGCGAAGAACACTAAGTGGATAGAAAAAAAAAAAAAACAATGAAACCCTGATGACTGGCTTATTCAGCTTTACACCCTGTTCCAAATTATTATGCAAATTGTATTTAAGTGTCACAAAGATTAAATATTTTGTTTTTCAGTTTAACTCATGGATGGCATTGTGTCTCAGGGCTCTTTTGATCACTGAAAACAATCTCAGACACCTGTGATAATTAGATTGCCGGGTGAGCCCAATTTAAGGAAAAACTACTAAAGGTGGGTGTTTCACATTATTAAGCAGAGCACAATTTTCAAGCAATATGGGGAAGAAAAAGGATCCCTCTGCTGCCGAAAAGAGTGAAATAGTTCAATGCCTTGGACGAGGTATGAAAACATTAGATATTTCATGAAAACGTAAGCGTGATCATCACACTATTAAAAAATTTGAGGCTGATTAAGAGCACAGATGGGTTTGTGCAGATAAAGACACATTGAGTATGATTTCTGCTAGATCCGTGCATCGGATCAAGAGAGCAGCTGCTAAAATACCATTACATAGCAGCAAACAAATATTTGAAGCTGCTGGGGCCTCTGAAGTCCCACGGACATCAAGGTGTAAAGTCCTCCAGAGAATTGCAACTGTGCATAAACCTTCTATTAGGCCGCCACTAACCAAGGATCACAAGCAGAAATGGCTGCAATGGGCAGAAAAATACATGAAGACTAATTTTCAAACAGTCCTGTTCGCTGATGAGTGCCATGCAACCCTGGATGGTCCAGATGAATAAAGGATGTTTGGTGGACGGCCACCCTGTTCCAAAAAAGGCTGCGACGTCAGCAAGGTGGTGGTGGAGTCATGTTTTGGGCCAGAATCATGGGAAGAGAGCTGGTCGGCCCCTTAAGGTCCCCAAAGTTGTAAAGATGACCTTTTCAAAGTATGTGGAGTTTCTGACTGACCACTTTATTACCGGGTACAGAAGGAAGAACTATGCTTTCCATAATAAAACATCTTCATACATGCCAATGCACTATATCATGTTACAAAGAATACGTCTGCATCAATGGCTGCTATGGGTTTAACCCCTTAAGGACCCAGGGTTTTTCCGATGTTCCATTTTAAATTTTTCCTCCTTAACTTTAAAAAATCATAACTCTTTAAAATTTTCACATAAAATTCTATATGATGGTTTATTTTTTGCGTCACTGATTTTAATTTGTAATGACATTAGTCATTTTACCCAAAAATCTACGGTGAAACGGGACAAAAAAATCAATGTGCGACAAAATTGATGAAAAAACACTATTTTGTAAGTTTTGGGGGCTTCTGTTTTTACGCAGTACATTTTTTGGCAAAAATAATACCCTATCTTTATTCTGTAGGTCCATATGGTTAAAATGATACCCTACTTGTATAGGTTTGATTTTGTATCAGAAAAAAATCATGAATACATGCAGGAAAATTTATACGTTTAAAATGGTCATCTTCTGACCCCTATAACTTTTTTTTATTTTTCTGTGTTCAGGATGCTATGAGGGCTTATTTTTTGCGCTGTTATCTGAAGTTTTTAGCGGTACTATTTTTGTTCTGATCAGACTTTTTGATCACTTTTTATTAACTTTTTTGTGGTATAAAAAGTGATCAAAAATGCACTATTTTGACCTTGGAATTTTTTTGCGCGTACGCCATTGAACGTGCGGTTTAAAAAGTGATATATTTTTATAATTCGGACATTTCCGCATGCGGCGATACCACATATGTTTATTTTTATTTACACTGTGGTTTTTTTATTCTTGGAAATGCCGGGTGATTCAAACTTTTATTAGGGGAAGGGATAATTGAAAGGGTTAATGATTTTTTAAACACTTTTTTTATGCAATATTATCGCTCCTATAGGGGGCTATAACATTGCATTAACTGATCTTTTACACTGATTGATCCATCTCCATAGGAATGGATCAATCAGTGTTTTCGGCGATTGAATGCTCAAGCCTGGATCTCAGGCTTGAAGCATTCAATCGGCGATCGGACTGCAGGAAGGAAGGTAAGAGACCTTCCTCCTGTGCTACAGCTGTTCGGGATGCCGCGATTATACCGCGGCGATCCCGAACAGCTCCCTGAGCTAACCGGCAACTTTCACTTTGTTTTCAACTTTGAGCGCGGCTAAAGGGTTAATAGCACATGGCACCGCGATCAGTGCCGCGCGCTATTAGAGGCGGGTCCCGGCTTCACTATGACTCCGGGCCCGCTGCGATATGATGCGGAGTCACCGTGTGGGTACTTAGGGGGTTAAAAGGAGATAAAGTCATGGTGTCATCCTTCCCTGACCTCAATCCTATTGAGATCCTTTGGAGCATCCTCAAACAAAAGATCCATGAGGGTGAGAGGCAGTTTACATCCAAACAGCAGCTCTTGGAGGCCCTTCTGACATATTACAAAACAAATTTGAGCAGAAACTGGCCAAAAACTGAAAAGTTCAATGGATGCAAAACTTGTGAAGCTGCTATCAAATAAGGGTATGTTAAAATGTAACGTGACCTGTTAAAATGTTTAAAAAGTTTAAATGTTGTTAAAAGTTTGATTGAAATCGCTTTTGATTTCAGTAAATATAGTGCAAACACAACAAATGACAATTTCCAGTTCTTTAACCCCGTTTTTCCGGTTTTGCATTTTCATTTTTTCCTCATAACCTTCCAAAAATCATAACACTTTAAATTTAGCACCTAAAATTCCATATTATGGCTTATTTTTTGTACCACCAATTCTACTTTGCAGTGACATTAGTTATTTCACCAAAAAATCCACGGCGAAATGGAAAAAAAAAATCATTGTGCGACAAAATTGAAGAAAAAATTTCATTTTGTAATTTTGGGGGCTTCCGTTTCTACGCAGTGCATTTTTCGGTAAAAATAACACCTTATCTTTATTCTGTAGGTCCATACGGTTAAAATTATACCCTACACATATAGGTTGGATATTGTCGTACTTCGGAAAAAAATCATAACTACATGCAGGAAAATTTAAATGTTAAAAATTCTCATCTTCTAACCCATATAACTTTTTTTTTTTCCATGTACGGGCCGGTAGGAGGACTCATTTTTTGCGCCGTGTTCTGAAGTTTTTATCAGTACTGTTTTTGTATTGATCGGACTTTTTGATCGCTTTTTATTAATTTTTTCATGATATAAAAAGTGACCAAAAATACACAATTTTGGACTTTGGAATTTTTTTGCGCACACGCCATTGACCGTGCGATTTAATTAACGATCAATTTTTATAGTTCGGACATTTTCACACGCGGCGATACCACATAGGTTTATTTTTATTTTTATTTACACAGTTTTTATTTTTATTTTTTTATGGGAAAAGGGGGGAGATTCAAACTTTTAATAGGGAAGGGGTTAAATGACCTTTGTTAACTTTTTTTTCACTTTTTTTTTGCAGTGCTATAGTTCCCATAGGGACCTATAACACTGCACACACTGATCTCCTATGCTGATCCCTGCAAAGCCATAGATTTGCAGGGAACAGTCAGATAGGCAGTCGATTGCTCAAGCCTGTAGCTCAGGCTTGGAGCAATCAATCGACGATCGGACCCCACGAAGAGAGGTAAGGAGACCTTCGCCTGCGTCCCAGCTGATCGGAACATCACGATTTTATCACGATGTCCCGATCAGCCCGACTGAACTGCCGGGAACGGTTTACTTTCGTTTTCAGACGCGGCTTTGATCGCCGCGTCTGAAGGGTCAATAGCGCGCCGCACTGCGATCAGCGATCAGTGCCGCACGCTATTAGCCACGGGTCCCGGCTGTTGTTAGAGGCTGGGCCTGACCCGCGTTATAGATCGGGAGCGGACTCATGACGTAGCAGTACGTCATGAGTCCTTAAGGGGTTAAAACCTACAGTATAAAGTGTTTTGAAACTTACTGTGTGCAATAATTTGGAACAGTGCATTGTAAGTTTATGTTTAAAAAAATACTGTTATCATTAGTAGTGATGAGCAGCATTGCCCATATTCGAATTTGCGATATTTCACGAATATACAGACGAATATTCGTCCTATATTCGTGAATTTCGAGTATTCGTTATATTCGCTATATATTTGTGTATACGAGGAAGAAAACAGTGAGGTTGAGGGCAATTATACTATTGGTTGCTAGGGATGTTGTTGATAACCTCTGACTAGTGTATTTGCATCATTCTAATTGTCCCACAAGTAAAAAGAAGGAATATGCGAATATTCACATATGCAAATACGTGCACATGCGAATATTCACATATGCGAATATGCGCATATGAGAATATTCCCACACGCAAATATGCGCAAATGCACATAAACGGAAAAAAGCAAATATTCGCAATTTCCAATAAATTCGCAATATTCGTGAATTTGCGTATTTGCAATATTCGCGATAAAAATTTGAAATGCCAATTTCCGCGACCAACAGTAAAATTAGGTTTGTTCTATAAAATTTGAATTGTGCTCTTAATAGTTGATAATATGAGAATTATGCTGACTGTTATTACATTAATAATTTAAGTAAATGAGAAAAATATAATTTGCATAATAATTTGGAACAGGATGTATGGAACTATGTCTGTTTAGTGTGTAGATGTATCTCTGAATTGCATGTTGCTAATGAATATGTTGGCTATGTGGTGTCCCGGTACCGTATTTCATACCGTACCTTGTGGTGAGGTCCCCAAAGTCAGAGTCCCTAGGAACAGTGGGGGTCCTCTTCCTTAGTTAACCCCTCATCACCCCTCAGTTAGCTAATATTCATATAAATAAAAATGTAAATATGTATATTTAGGAAGCCTACCTTGTTGGTGTTGCAGGACCTGCGGGTCATGTGACCCGGTTCACAGAACTCTATGGTTTGCTAAAGGACCTTTGGTGGTTCTAGTCAAGTGACCACCCACAATCTTTTGTAACGGTGAGTGCCAGCTGCATGGACCAATCTAAAATGGCTCAGCCCCTGCCCATATAAGGCGCTGCGGCCATTAATCTCTCTCTTTCCTCGTGGGCTGCTGATGAGGTAGGATCTGCGCAGTTGTCATCGGCAACCACTAGGCCAAAGCCTTGCGGCCTCGGCCATAATCCAAATTGTAAGTTCCTGCAATCCCTGCAAATCTCTGCAAGATCACTGGACCTAAACAAACCCCTAAATCCAGCGGATCTATGCAATCCAATTCTCCTACTCCAAAGAGAGCTTACCGGTCCCAACCGACTGTCAGTCATTGCCGTGCTATATATATATATATAGACTCTGTTATCTGGACTGTTACCGTTACTGCATGTACAGAAAATCTTCAGTAAAGTTTCTACAAGGTTTTCAGTTCAGCACCGGTTGTGGACAATCCGTTATTCTACACTCACCTATCGCTCTTGGAAAGGGTGGCGATAGGCCCAGCATTACCTCAGAGTTTTAACCCTCACCCTGGCGTCACGAGTGGCAAGGGTTAACTTAACCCCTCACATACTAAAGCAACACCCTAACTACCCTACACCACCACCAAGGCATAACAGCTTTATATATACTTACTGGACACATAATATTGCATTGTTAAACCTACAGTGCATGTGATATTTCAGCCCACTTTTGAACTCCATATTGTATAATATTCCAGTCTATTGTTGAACTCACATAACAGACATACTGCTAAATTTACATAACAGATGTGTAGTATTCAAGTGATTTGCTGAAATTACATAGCAGACATAGTATTAGCATCAGCTGATCTCTGATCGTAGAAATTATGCATTGCTAAAATCAAGATATCATCATAGTTTCCCACTGTTTTTATAGTGTTACATATTCCAAGATGCTGTACAGATATTGTCACCATTTACATTAGACGCTATAACCAGAGTCCTTATCCAATGCCACAATTTAATTTCCTTATCTCATACACACGCCTATATTATTGGATGTCAAGTGACCCATCAGTATATATTTGTTGTATGGGAAAACTCAACACAGATGTTGGTCGAATTTGAACCCAGGGGCCCTAAACACTATAATTTCTATCGGACATATAACATAGAAATATCAAGCACTATTTAGATTCTCTGTGTCATTCTAAAATGTAGTGAAGTCACTATCATGGGAGAGGCGGGGTGGGTGGCATGTTACGCTTTAGTGTAGAACTAGATGGGTATGACATAATCAGAGGTAAGTGGCAGCCCCCCTGCTGTTGTTGGTGACACCATGCAATTTCCCCACGCAGCTAATAAATACTTGTCTCTGTATGTGTAAGACAAGGCTCCAAATTAATGGAATACCTCCTAGTCAGACTGCCTCACTAGAATACGTAAATATTTTTTAATCTTCTGAAAACATGCAGAAATCACATATCACTCCGGGTGTTCAGGGAAATATTATTTTCCTTGTAGCTTTATTGGGTTTTCGTGCTCCATTATGATCTGCCAATTAATTTGCATCTTGGTTCACAAATGGTTTCCTGAATGAAGCCTTGAAAGTGAATATATCTCTAAGCTGTAAACCTTCTGGAAGACACCTTTCTTGAAATATCACTGTTGTTTTCATGAACTTAGTACATTTATGACCTGGAACACAATATAATTGGGAAATCGGTGTATTCTAAGCCATTTCTAAGAAGTGGCTTTTAGAAGTTATAAAATCTGTATTAATTTTTGTTATGAGGTCAAGTGAAAGTGTATGAAATTATATAAGGTGATGGAAGAGTTTATCCATAGAGGATGCAGAGCTAGTAGTCACACCAAAGCCTAGTGCCTGTGGGAGGCCCTATGCCACATACAAAGACATCATTATTACTAACAAACATGGGAAGCATTTCTTTAACACTATTCCTATCTGCAGGGCCGCCGTATGGGGGGTACAACCCATACTCAGGTAAGGAGCTACGAGCCCCAGGAGGTCCCGCAGGGCCCCAGACTTTTTTTTTGTATGCTTCAGTCAGTGAATGTCTGGGGGCCCACCACTATACACTGACTGATTGACTGACTACAGTACATACAGTCAGTCAATCAGTCTCACACACACACTGACACAACAGCAGCAGCGCATTCTGCATACCTCCGGGGCCGGCAGCCGCTGTGTCTTTAAATCAGCATCAGTAGTGGCCGGTGGGAGATACTACTTGTGTGATGAACGTGCTGCGAACAGGCACACCGACGTGCTGTGATACAGCGTGCCGCCCTGGCCCCTGACACTACACAGTAGCGCTGTAGTTTAGCAGAGAAGATTTGCCCTGCTGCTTTTGTGCAGGGCCTGCTACTGCTATGCTGGCTACCGAGGAGGAGAGTGGCATCGGCGACGCGAATGGAAGAGGAGCCGGAGCCTGACCTGAGGACTGGAGGGTACTGTAAAAAAAAAATTATATGTAATATGACTATTGCAGTGGCAGGTAGCTGGGGCCTGTTGCAAGGGCTGAGGCCTACAAGTATATGGGGTGGGGGGCAACAATTAGCAGCAGAGAGAGGCCTACAACTAACTAAATAGGGGCAAGTTGTGCCCACATAGTTGTTGTCGGCCCTGTTTGCAAATAGTTTCGCCCATTATTGTTGTAGGGCCCTCTGAGAGGGACCTGGGCCTACAACAACTATAAGGCGGCAGCTATTAATAGAGGGGCCCACTCAAACTATATGGAGCTCCCATATAGTTTGGGTAGGCCTCTCTGTTAATAGTTGATTTTGTTGCATAACTCCTTAAGAACACAGGGCGTAAGTGTACGCCCTGCAACCACTTTTGCAATTTGAAGTGTGCTCAAAAGCTGAGAGTGTTTCATACCAAGTGGGTCCAGGCTGCTATCAGCAGCAGGGACCCATGGCTAATGGCTGATGCCTAAATGCAGGAAATCAGCTCCAGCGTGCTAATCATTACCACCGTACCAAAATGATATCCTATAGGGATAAAATTATTGTGAAAAAAATGTGTAAAACCAAAAAGAAGTTATTAATGTGAATAGTGAATAGTAAAAGATTGAATCATCCCCCTTTTCCCCTTTTTCAAATAAAATTATGTAAACATATACATATGTGGTATCGCCTCGTTCATAAATGTCCAAACTATTTAAATATAGCATTAATATATTAGTTTAGGTCTGGGGCGGAGTTATGGGCATATGGGCGGAGTTGGGGTGGGTCATGGGGGGGCCCAGGTAAGGGGCTGTGTAAGGGGCCCCAAGATTTCTGCATAGGTATGAGAGCATTACATTGTTTAGCAATAAGCCCTTCTAATGTCTAAATGCTTTCATGCATAAAGATAGGCAGGGGTGCACCATTCATAAGTCAAAGAGAGGATTTCACTTAGAGGGTTGATATCATTTTTGAAAAATAAAAAATAAAAATAAAAACTTTGAGATGTTGCCCACGCATGTCATAAATTTTGATTGCAACAGTTCTCACACCTGAGAATCGGTGCTTTTGACATGTCTGAGCAATGTGTCATAATTTTGACTCAGCAACCTGTCCTGTCCATATGTGCTTTACCTTATAAGAAATTGTACTATGCTATTAAATAAACTGTTAGAGCAGACTTATGTAGAATATAGTACTTGCACTACATTTTGACTAAACTGAACATATAGGGAATGTTCTGACATCTAAGATTATAGAGGATTATGCATTAAAGCAGTAGAACTAGTGGTTATATTTATTCTCTTATTTTTGTGGTTTTGTGTTGGTAATTGTAGCTATAAGGAAAAGAGCAATTCAAGCTATTTAAGGATCTGCATGTTATGCAGAACAGTTCCTAGCAACCGCAATATTATACCCTGTCACCACATCACCCAGAAGCTCTGTCCATGGTGCTAGCAAAAGTCAAGAGTGTATAGTCGCAGGTCTCAGCCCTTATATACATTCACTTAGTGATTAGTAAAAACAAAGCAGTTTTTGGTTTGGTTTCCAGGTTTTTAAATTACATATTACTACAGCGCTCCTACCTATATCACTCTAACAAATGCTTTTAAACATTACTGCAGAGTGCAAGCCTCTACAAGCCCACTTCACATACCAACTGTGGAAAATCATAGTATGTGCTACTATTTCATACAAATCTGTCAAAAAAAGAGCATACTATGCAGTATACATATTTTAACCCTTCTATATGCAGGGTCTGCTGGCTGTGTTAATACTAACTGTGGTATCCATGGGGGATGGATAGAGGGAGTGATCTCCCTCCAACACCTGATCAGCTCTAACAATGCAAAGGTAGGTTGTCTAGTAGTTGTCATGACAGCTAGGAGCCTAGTAAAGGCCTTCAGACATGCCACATAAGTGCTCCAAGGATGCCATATCAGAGGTTAGGTATAATTAGAGGTCAGTAAAATCAAAATATTCTTCAATACAAAAGTATTGCTGTGTATTGTACAAGCCACCAATCTCATTTTCAAGTCTCGCAAGGGGACAAAAGAAAACAAAGGTTAAAGAGAATCCTTTTCTCTATCCACACCACCCCTATTATTAATATGATAATGATGCCATCGGTGAGATGTGCCTTGCCCCCCCCCCCCCCCCTCCTCTGCCCCTGCTATAGTTACGCCCCTGGTTGTAGATAACTTCAGAAAAACATAAATGTCAATCATAGGATGATGACAGAACTGCAAAGAGGCAATGACTGCATCCTAAACACAATGGGGGAGATTTATAAAAACCTGTCCAGAGGAAATGTTGCTGAGTTGTTAGTAGCAACCAATCAGATCGCTTCTTTCATTTTTGAATAGGCCTCTGAAAAATTTAAGAAGCAATCTGATTGGTTGCAATGGGCAACTTAACAACTTTTCCTCTGCACAGGTTTTGATAAATCTCCCCCAGTCTATCCATAATAATTCCAGTGGTTTCAAAGATATATTTCTAGTGTTATTCACAGTGAAGCATCGCCTGTCAGCAATCTAAGTAATATAAATTAATAAGCTTATCCATGATTGACAAGGTTCACTGTATACAGTTCTGTATATACTGTCTATGGGACTTCAATACTGTTATTGATGAGGAAAAGTATTGGTCCAGAATGAGTGACATTGAGCAATATAAAAAAAAAAAAAAGTTAAAAAAAATAAAATAAATGACTTATACTTACCTCCCCAGATCCTCCTTAACTCCCACTCTGTCCGCATCTAGTCCTCAATCATCTATGGGAGTTGCCTGCTTAACCAATCACAGACTGAGATGGAACACTTTTTTGGCCAGTAATTGGCCGAGCAGACAGTTCCAGTTACAAGAGCTTATCTCAGAAGCAGGAAGAAGCGGTACCAAGTGTAACCTGGAAGATCAGACCAGGAGTTGCTTGGGGATTGGGAGAAGTTAAAATTAATTTTTCACCTTGCCCAGCCATATTTAAAAAGGTGTACTTTGGTGGAAAACATATATATATATTTTTTTTTTCAAATCAACTGGTTCCAGAAAGGGAAACCGGATATGTAAATCACTTCTCTTAAAAAATCTTAATCTTTCCAGTACTTATCAGCTGCTGTATGCTCCAAAGGAAGTTGAGTTGTTCTTTTCTGTCTGACCACCGTGCTCTCTGCTGACACCTCTGTCTGTGTCAGGAACTGTCCAGAGTAGGAGCAAATCCCCACAGCAAACCTCTCCTAGCTCCAGACAGTTCCTGACACGGACAGAGGTGTCAGCAGAGTAAACGGTGGTAAGGCTGAAAGAACATTTCAACTTCCTGTGGAGCATACAACAGTTGATAGGTACTGGAAGGATTAAGATTTTTTTTTAATAGAAGTAATTTCCAAATCTGTTTAACTTTCTGGCACCAGCTCATTAAAAAAAATAGTTTTCCACCGTAGGACCCCTTTTAACAGCCACTTTGACTTTATTCAAGGAAAGGTAAGTGTGGACACATCTATACTACACCTGAGTGCTTTGTAAGTGATGGGGCCCCAACAGAGCTACATTGAATGCTACTGTGTAACAATTCAATATCATCATGAAAATTGTGTTTAAATTTTAAGACTTTTAGCATATGTGTTGCGTTATCATACTTACCTTTTTATTTTGTGTACCATAGTGTAGCATAGTAACAATATTTCTCTTCAATGTACAGTGGTCCCTCAACATACGATGGTAATTCGTTCCAAACGAGCCATCGTTTGTCGAATCCATCGTATGTTGAGGGATTCGTGCAATGTAAAGTATAGGAAGCGGTACCTGTCCCCGCCGCTCGAGATGGTGTCCCCGCCGCTCGAGATGGTATCCCCGCCGCTCCCGATGGTGACCGCGGCCTCCGCTGGGCTCTCCGCTGTCTTCTCCGGTCCTCTGCTGTCTTCTCCGGTCTTCTTCTGTCTTCTCCGGTCCTCTTCTGTCTTCCGCAAGGCCTTACTGGGCCTGCATAGCGACGTCATTACGCCGCTGCGTACGCCATTCCTATTGGATGACGTGCGCAGCAGCGTATTGACATCATCGGAGAGGGCCGAGAAGACACCGGAAGACCAGCGCTGGACCCAGAGGGCACCCCGGAGCATCGTGGAGGGGTAAGTAATACTTACTGCACCACACGGGGAACACTAAGCTGCTATCCGGCAGCAGCTTAAGCATTTGGCGCTGCCGGATAGCACTTAATGCGATGGCCCCGACATAAAAAAGCATTGTATGTCGATGCTGACATCGACATGCGATGGCCTCTGAGAGCCCATCGTATGTCGATTTCATCATATGTCGGGGCCATTGTAGGTCTGGGGGTCACTTTATTAGCATGCTTACTATATTTCATAAATGTCTCTTCAAGTCTCCAGTGACAACCAGAAAGAAAAGCCTGATAGGAAAAACTCATTTTGGGTTACAAAAAGGAAACTGTTAACACTTCAGCGACTTCTAGTCTGAAACCAATTAAGAGACTCATTGGACTTGGCTATTAGAACTTTTTAATTAATAAAAAAAACTGTTATAGATAAGAAGCATACTTAAATAATCCAATATTTATCTGATTGTAATTTTGTTAGAGGATTGAAAGAGTATCATTGAGAGTGGCAATATTTAAAGAATGTATTGCACAGACAGTGTCAAGAAATGCAGAATACATCATAAGGAATAATTCAAAGAGGTCAGGGAATAAAGAGATTGTTGGATGGACTGTAAAGCACAATGCAATCTGACTGTGGAGCATTTAATTCAGATACACATAAAAATAAAAAGGGGAACTGTTAGAATAATTCTCTGTATACCTCCTAAAAGTATATGATGTTGCCGCAGACAGGATTTATTAGTAATAGATGTTTGATCTTGGGCCTCTTGCCTTCATGCCTCTAAACATGTGTGATTAATAAACTAGGGCTTTTTTTCCTATTTTGTATGATTAGGGTTCTCAAGAAAATTATTAGAGATGAGCGAATTTTTGGAAAATTTGATTCGGACAATTTGCAGAATTTCCCGAAAAAAATCGGTTCAATCCGAATTTATTTGCGGAAAATTGCTATTAAAAATGGCTATTTCTGGGCTACAGAGAGCCTCAATATGGGGTTTGGAACACTTTGACATGTCATAACACACATAGGGAGTGTGCTGGGGTAGTGAAATAATACTGTTATTCAGCATGACACGCAGATTCTTTTGGAAATGTCCTTCATGCCATGAGAATGTAATGACAAGAGTTACCTTCCATTCTGGACTTACCTGGCTTTAATGTAAAGCGATAATTTATTTAAATCATATTGAATTTTATTAAAAAATGTACAAGTCACTTTTGATCAATTATAAAACATCTTTAACCCCTTAATGACTTATCCCCTTTTGGCCTTAAGGACTCAGCAATTTTTATGTTTTCATTTTTTCCTCCTCACATTCTAAAAATCATAACCCTTTTATATTTTCATTCACAGATGAATATGAGGGCTTTTTTTTGTGTGGTACCAGTTGTCATTTGTAATAAAATCACTCATTTTACCATAAAATGTATAGTGCAAAAAAAAATATATATATTTGTGTGGGGAAATTGAACATTAAACTGCAAATATTTGAGGAGACCATATAGCGTCTGAATTACACAGCGTCGAGGTGGAGGCAGCATGAGGAGACCATGTAGTGGCTGAATGACACAGCCTGGAGTTGGCAAAAGCATGAGGAGACCATATAGTGGCTGAATGACACAGTGTGGAGGTGTTGGCAGCATGAGGAGACCATATAGTGGTTTAATGACACAGCGTGGAGGTGGCAGCAGCATGAGGAGACCATATAGTGTCTGAATGACACAGCGTGGAGGTTGCTGCAGCATGAGGAGACCATATAGTGGATGAATCATACAGCATGGAGGTAGTAACAGCATGAAGAGAACATATGGTGGCAGAATGACACAGCGTGCAGGTGGCATCAGCATGATGTGAACATATGGTGGCAGAATGACTCAGCCTGGAGGTGGCATCCGAATGAGGAGAACATGTGGTGGTAGAATGACACAGCCTGCAAGTGGCATCAGCAGCATCAGGAGTACTGAAAGTGACCCGGTGACAGAGTGGGGCAGTGAATGGCAAGTGACGAAGGTGGATGAAAGGAGAACTTGGCATCAGATGTGTGGCATCAGGAGGGTGGCAGGTTCAGAACAGTAGCTGAGGCCGGTAAGCAGAAGAAAACAGTCTCTTTTGTCTTAGGATAAAATATATGGACCCCAAATTTTTTTTTCAATCTAACAGAAGGAAAGGTGTGCAAAAAACACCATCTGCCACCGACACCACCAAAAAACAAAAAACTTTCGTTGTAAGACCTTACTCTCGCCCTATTAATTCCCTTCTTTGGCAAGTGTTATTCGCTCTAAAAAGGGTGGCCCCACACAGGAACCTCTCCCTATTATCACCTAAAAACCCCTGGAAAATGGCAGTGTTTTTATGTGGAAATAGGGAGAGGTCCCAGTATGGGGCCACCCTTTTTAGGGCGAGTAACACTTGTCAAGAAGGGAATTAACCTCTTAAGGACATAAGACGTTCTCTAAGGTCCCCACTATCTGGGCTTTAATGCCCAAGGACGTTAGAGAACATCCTGTTGTATTTCCGGTCCCTGCCGCTCGCCGGGCAGAGATCGGAACCGGATGCCTGCTGAAATGCTTCAGCAGGCATCTAGGGCAAACGCCGAGGGGGGCCATGTAGGAAATCGCCCTTGCGATCTGCGGCAATACCGGGCTGATCGGGTCTCTGGGACCCGACCGCCCGGTAATTTTGCATGATCCCGGCTGTCACAGACAGCCAGGACCATGCTGAAGACTAGTAGCGAGGTGGCAAGCCTGCCACCTCCTCCGATCCCCTGCAATCCGTCGGTTAACTAACCGACCAATCGCAGGGGGGGGGGGCAGTTACTTCCTCCCGCCCTGCCCGGCCCCCTGAAGTCCGGAGAGGACGGAAGGAAGACCGGAGGACGCGGCGGGGGACGGGGGAGTGCTGGGGACCGGCCCCGGTACTCACCTCGTCCCTGAAGACCCGGATCCCGGCGACGGAGACGGCGGCAGCGGCGACAGGTGAGTAGATCTTCAGCCGCGGTCGGGCCCTTTACAGCAATGCACGTCGCCGTAAAGCGACATGCATTGCTGTAATGGGACCCTGTATACTACAACTCCCAGCATGCCCAGACAGCCCTTGGCATCTGGGCATGCTGGGAATTGCAGTTTTGCAACATCTGGAGGTCCACAGTTTGGAGACCACTGTGCCCTTCCAGATGTTGCAAAACTACACATCCTCAGCATGCCCTTACTGTCCAGGCATGCTGGGAGTTGTAGTTCTGTAACATCTGGCCCTTCAGATGTTGCAGAACTACAACTCCCAGCATGCCTGGACAGTTTTGGCATACTGGGAGTTGTAGTTTTGCAACATCTGGAAGGACACAGATTGGTAACCACTGTATTAGTGGTCTGCAAACTGTAGTCCTCCAGATTTTGCAAAACTACAACTCCAAGCATGCTGGGAGTTGTAGTTCGGCAACCTCTGGCTCTAAAGATGTTGCCGAACTACTACTCCCAGCATGCCTGAGAATGCTGGGAGTTGTGGTTTTGCAACAACTGGAGGCACACTGGTTGGGAAACATTGTCTGTTTCCTAACTCAGTGTTTCCCAACCCGTGTGCCTCCAGCTGTTGCAAAACTATAACTACCAGCATGCACTGATAAACTGTGCATGCTGGGAGTTGTAGTTTTGCAACAGCTGGAGGTCCCCCCCCTGTGAATGTACAGGGTACATTCACATGGGCAGGGGGCTTACAGTGAGTATCTGGCTGCAAGTTTGCGATGCAGCAAATTTTGCGCCGCAGCTCAAACTCGCAGCGGGAAACTCGCTGTAATCCCCCGCCCGTGTGACTGTACCCTAAAAACACTACACTGCACTACACTAGCGCAAAATAAAATAAAAAGTAAAAAAAACACTACATATACACATACCCCTACACAGCCCCCCTCCCCTCCCAATAAAAATGAAAAACGTCTGGTACGCCACTGTTTCCAAAATGGAGCCTCCAGCTGTTGAAAAACGACAACTCCCAGTATTGCCGGACAGCCGTTGACTGTCCAAGCATGCTGGGAGTTTTGCAACAGCTGGAGGCACCCTGTTTGGGAATCACTGGCGTAGAATACCCCTATGTCCACCCCTATGCAAATCCCTAACTCAGGCCTCAAATGCGCATGGCGCTCTCACTTTGGAGCCCTGTCGTATTTCAAGGCAACAGTTTAGGGTCACATATGGGGTATCGCCGTACTCGGGAGAAATTGCCTAACAAATTTTGGGGGGCTTTTTCTCCTTTAACCCCTTATGAAAAGGGGAAATTTCGGGTGTGCAACAGCATGTTAGTGTAAAAAAATTAATTTTTTACACTAACACGCTGGTGTTGCCCTATACTGTTCATTTTGACAAGAGGTAAAAGGGAAAAAAGCCCCCCAAAATTTGTAATGCAACTTCTCCCGACTACAGAGATACCCCATAAGTGGGCGCAAAGTGCTCTAGGGGCGCACAACAAGGCCCAGAAGGGAGAGTGCACCATGTACATTTGTGGTGATTTGCACAGGGGTGGCTGATTGTTACAGCGGTTTTGACAAATGCAAAAAAAAAAAAAAAACACGTGACCCCATTTTGGAAACTACACCCCTCACGGAATGTAATGAGGGGTGCAGTGAGAATTTACACCCCACTGCTGTCTGACAGATCTTTGGAACAGTGGGCTGTGCAAATTAAACATTTTGTACAGCCCACTGTTCCAAAGATCTGACAGACACCAGTGGGGGTAAATGCTCACTGTACCCCTTGTTGCGTTCCTCAAGGGGTCTAGTTTCCAAAATGATATGCCATGTGAGGGTTTTTTGCTGTTGTGGCACCATTGGGGCTTCCTAAATGTGACATGCCCCCCGACCAAAATTTGCTCTCCAAAAGCCAAATATGACTCCTTCTATTCTGAGCATTGTAGTTTGCCCGTAGTGCACTTCAGGTCAACTTATGGGGTACCTACATACTCAGAAGAGATGGGGTTACAAATTTTGGGGGGTCTTTTCTGCTATTAACCCTTGCAAAAATGTGAAATTTGGGGGGAAACACACATTTTAGTGAATTATTTTTTTTTTTACATATGCAAAAGTCGTGAAACCCCTGTGGGGTATTAAAGCTCACTTTATTCCTTGATATGTTCCTCAAGGGGTCTAGTTACCAAAATGATATGCCATGTGAGGGTTTTTTGCTGTTGTGGCACCATAGGGGCTTCCTAAATGCGACATGCCCCCAGACCAAAATTTGCTCTCCAAAAGCCAAATATGACTCCTTCTCTTCTGAGCATTGTAGTTCGCCCGTAGTGCACTTCAGGTCCACTTATGGGGTACCTTCATACTCAGAAGAGATTGGGTTACAAATTTTTTTTTTTTTTTCTGCTATTAACCCTTGCAAAAATTTGAAATTTGGGGGGAAACACACATTTTTGTGAACAAAAATATATATTTTTTTACATATGCAAAAGTCGTGAAACACCTGTGGGGTATTAACGTTCACTTTACCCCTTGTTACGTTCCCCAAGAGGTCTAGTTTCTAAAATGGTATGCCATGTGGGGATTTTTTGCTGTTCTGGTACCATAGGGACTTCCTAAATGCAACATGCCCCCCCAAAAACCATTTCAGAAAAACGTACTCTTCAAAATCCCCTTGTCGCTCCTTCACTTCTGAGCCCTCTACTGCGCCCACCGAACAATTTACATGGACATATGAGGTGTGTGCTTACTCGAGAGAAATTGGGCTACAAATATAAGTATACATTTTCTCCTTCTACCCCTTGTAAAAAAATTGGGTCTACAAGAACATGTGAGTGTAGAAAATGAAGATTGTGAATTTTCTCCTTCACTTTGCTGCTATTCCTGTGAAACACCTAAAGGGTTAAAACGCTGACTGAATGTCATTTTGAATACTTTGGGGGGAACAGTTTTTATAATGGGGTCATTTGTGGGGTATTTCTAATATGAAGACCCTTCAAATCCACTTCAAACCTGAACTGGTCCCTGAAAAATAGTGAGTTTGAAAATTTTGTGAAAAATTGGAAAATTGCTGCTTAACTTTGAAGCCCTCTGGTGTCTTCCAAAAGTAAAAACACATCAATTTTATGATGCAAACATAAAGTAGACATATTGTATTTGTGAATAAAAAAATTTTTTATTTGGAATATCCATTTTCCTTACAAGCAGAGAGCTTCAAAGTTAGAAAAATGCAAAATTTTCAATTTTTCCATAAAATTTGGGAATTTTTCACTAAGAAACGATGCAAGTATCGACAAAATTTTACCAATAACATAAATTAGAATATGTCAAGAAAAAACAATCTCGGAATCAGAATGATAGGTAAAAGCATCCCAGAATTATTAATGTTTAAAGTGACAGTGGAAAGATGTTCAAAAAACGCTCCGGTCCTGAGGTGTAAAATGGCCTGGTCCTTAAGGGGTTGATAATGCGAGAGTAGGGCCTTATAGGGGAAGTTTCCCCCCCCCCACCTGTTTCAATGGACCATACGTTGTTCCCTTCCACCTTTTAGAGGTCTTTGCATCACATTAATACTTGGTGGTGTATGTGGCACATGGTAATTTAAAAATAAGATTTGGGTCCATATATTTTATCCTTAGAAAAGTTAAGTTTTAGTCAATGCATACATCAATAATGACTTGTGGTCTGATATGGAGGAATTTCTGTAACTGGGGAGCAGCACCTTAAATATGTTTTTGTCATGCTAATTATACACCCCAAAAATGAATCACTATGTTTAATATTCTTAATAGCATGATGTCGGCCATTTTGTGTATGTTCTAAATAGACCACAGTGAGTTCTAATGTTCCTCTATACAAGTGCCAGTCTGGGAGTAGAATACTTGTTGTCTCTTTAGATATTTATGGCTGTTTAGATAAGACAGAGAGATTCACAAGTCTGTGTGAAAGAGACATATATGATATTCTTATCTCTCTAATAAATTTGGATGTCTAGGTAGGCTCCAAGATGTCTATGAGAATCCATGTTTTAATTATCTTTTAGATGTCAGAAATAATCCCTGAATTGTTAATTATGGCTCCATATGTCAAGTGTGGAATGTGGATTTGAAACAAACATTGGGCAGTTAACCCTTAATGGTAATGATGCTAATTGCTGATGCAATAGCAGCCCCTAGTGTATGGGTAGTTGGCATTACACCAACAGGAAAGGCATTATGGGTATAATAGTGATGTCATATTCCTTACCATATGTACTCACCCTACATTCATTGGGGAATTCCAATTTAGGAGGGTGTGTCTAACTAATTAAAAAGTCTGGTAAACCAGATGTTAGATACTGTACTGTATGGTGGATGGGATAGAACACAAAGACACCTGGAAGGGAGATAGAAAGACAGAAAGACAAAGAACTCTCTCCCACACACAGGAAAGAGGTCCAAAAAAGGTGGAAAAGCCATGTGAGATCCCAGCAAGCAGACTGATCACACGGTACCAGACCAATGGCTATTCATGGCGATGAGATGGACTGTTCAATTTTCCTAGGACCAGAAGCGAGGTTCTTACATAGACTTGGTAAGAGACACAAAAATGGTATTTCATTTAATTAAGACTAATTGGGATAATGTGGATGGAATTATACCATTCACATTGGCGAATAAATGAATTAAATTAAATAATTAATTATCTCCATATTGAGATTATAGTTTTAGGATATTGTGAGACTTCATTCTACCTGCAGAAGAATCAAGACTCTATCAGATAATCTATCAAAGCATAAAATAATTGCTTAAACATATTGATAGAATTCCTTAAAAGTTATAAGTATATTTCCCACAAAGGAAACTTGTTTCAAGTTCTTCATTCTAAAATATAGCCTAGCGAGATCATAAAACTCTGCTATTTTGTCTTTATGTCTTTCCAAGATCATGTATAGAAAATAGTCCAGAATGGGGTGGAAGTATATCATAGTTTTTCCATGTTTATATTTTTAGATGGATTTGCTCATTCTTGGAGTCATGCGATTTGTAGTTGGATAGAAGGGGGCGGGAGTGTATTTAGCATTCCATATTGCACATCTTAACCCCTTGCCGCAGAACACCGGGTTTATACGGTGCTGTGGCACGGGAGGGTTATGAAGCGAGCTCAGGAGCTATCAGCAGCCAGGACCCATGGCTAATGCCGGACATTGCCGTTCCGGCAGATGTCCAGCATTAACTCTTTAGACGCGGCGATCACATGATGATTAAAAGTGAAAGTAAAAGTATCCCGGCAGGTCAGTCGGGCTGATCGGGACATCGCGTTAAATCGATGTCCCGATCAGTTAGGATGCAGCAGGAGGGTGCCTTACCTGCCTTCTGCGCATCCGAACGGCGATTGATTGCTGCAAGCCTGAAATCCAGGCTTGAACAATCAACCGCCGATAACACTGATCAAGGCAAAGCTATGGCTTTGCAGGGATCAGGGTAAAAGATCAGTGTGCGCAGTGTTATAGCCACCTATGGGAGCTATAACACTGCAAAAAAAGTGAGCAAAAAATAGTTAACAAAGATCATTTAAAGGGGTATTCCGCCCCTTGCATCTTATCCCCTATCCAAAGGATAGGGGATAAGATGTTAGATCGCCGCGGTCCCGCTGCTGGGGACCCCGGGGATCGCCGCTGCGGCACCCCACCATCATTACTGCACAGAGCGAGCCTACAGGGGCCGGAGCAGCGTGATGTCATGGCTCCGCCCCTCATGACATCAAGGCCTGTCCCCTTAATGCAAATCTATGGCAGGTCGCGTGACGACCGCCACGCCCCCTTCCCATAGACTTGTATTGACGGGGCGGGCCGTGACGTCACGATGCTCCAGCCCCTGTATTGCCCGTCATTACGTGCAGAGCGATCTCGCTCTGCACCGTAATGATAGCGGGGTGCTGCAGCAGCGGGACCCCGGCGATCTGACATCTTATCCCCTATCCTTTGGATAGGGGATAAGATGTCTAGGGGCGGAGTACCCCTTTAATCCTTTCCCTAATAAAAGTTTGAATCACCCCCTTTTCCCATAAAAAACTGTGTAAATAAAATAAAAAAAAATACAAATAAACATATGAGGTATCGCCGCATGCGTAAATGTCCGAACTATAAAAATGTATCATTAAATAAACTGCACGATCAATGGCGTATGCGCAAAAAAAATTCCAAAGTCCAAAATAGCATATTTTTGGTCACTTTTTCTAACATAAAAAAAATGAATAAAAAGCGATCAAAAAGTTTGATCAAAACAAAAAAGGTATCATTAAAAACTTCAGATCACAGTGCAAAAAATGAGCCCTCATACTGCCCCGTACATGGAACAATAAAATAGCTATAGGGGTCAGAAGAGGACAATTTTAAAAGTATACATTTTCCTGCATGTAGTTATGATTTTTTTCCGAAGTAATAAAAAAATCAAACCTATATAAGTAGGGTATAATTTTAATTGTATGGACCTACAAAATAAAGATAAGACGTAATTTTTAATGAAAAATTTACTGCGTTGTAACAGAAGCCCCCAAAATTTACAAAATGGCATTTTTTCTTCCATTTTGTCGCACAATGATTTTCTTTTCCATTTCACTGTAGATTTTTGGCTAAATTGACTGATTTCATTACAAAGTAGAATTGGTGTCGCAAAAAATAAGCCATCATATGGATTTTTAGACGGACAATTGAAAGGGTTATGATTTTTAAAATATAAGGAGGAAAAAACGAAAGTGCAAAAAAGGAAAAATGCTATGTCCTTAAGGGGTTAATATCATGAGGTTCCTCTGGACAGAGTGATATGTAACCTTTTTCTTATGATATTCCTAACCCAGTAGCTTTTGTTTCATTGTAACAAGTTACTTACTACTCACATGTATTGTTCTACTATATGTAGTCAATTAACAAGCTTGTTTACTAATATATCTAATTGATATTCATTTGCATATATCATTGTGTTTATTACTCATTTATGTTTATATCCTTTTAACCAATACATCTGCATATTTTTTATAATACCTGTGTATTATTGTATATTGCAAAACTACATCCTTAAAGAGTACCTATCGCCATCTAAACTTTCCCTAATCCCCCTCCCCATCTGTCCCTGACCCTGACTAACTCTATCCCTGCCCAGAAGTAAAGCAAATCTTCAAAGTGTGCTGGCAGGGTCATGTCAAGGTATGCCACCACATGCTGGTTCAGGTCCTGCTCCAGGTCTACCTGCTACTGATGAGTTGCTTCACTATGCGGGTGAAGAAAGCTACTCATCAGCATCTGTAGACTCAGGCTGCTGATGATGGCGTTGGTACTGCTCCTGCCACCCCACTCCAGCCATGGCAGTGGAACGTGACTGCAGGCATCAACCAACTGACTACATTGGATGTCTCTGCAGTAGGTCAGTTTTTCCTTCCTCTCAGTGGGTGTAAAAAAGGCCCCCATTTTGTGCCGGTAGCGAAGATCCAACAAAGTGGAGAGCCAGAAGTCATCCAGCTGCCGAATGGTGACAATTTGGCGTTCAATACGCAAGCAAGTGTGCGTGCATTGTGCCATTTGTGCAAGAAACTCGGAGGGACTACCTGCCTTCATCTTCACTGCATACTGTCACGGTGTGTCTGGGTCCTCTCTCTCGTCTTCCTCATCACCCTGTAGCTCCACAGCCTGATCCTGATCCACCTCTCCTGTCAGATGACTAGAAAAACCACCTATTTCTCTAAATCTTGCCTGCTCCACTGTCCCCCTCCCCCTCCTCCACCTCTTCCAGTTCAGCCTCCACAGGGCTCATGTGGCAGTGAGATGTAGGTGCCACGTCTCCAGTGCCCTGACCAGCCATCGTTTCAACCATCTGTTGTAGGAAATGAAGCAATGGAATGAGATAGTTCATCCCATAATCCTGGGGAATGACTGATAATGTGGCTTCCTTAAAGGGCCTGAGCAAATGGCTGCACTGGCTGACATTGAGCTGCACTGGCTGACATTGAAATTACACAGGGAAGTCCCCCTATGCACTTGAATCATCAAGAAATTGATAATGGCTTTTCTATGTTCGTATAGTCGGTCCAACATATGGAGGGTGGAATTCCAACGTGTGGAAACGTCACAAATCAGACTATGTTGGGGGATGCCGTTCTGACGCTGCAGCTCAAGAAGGGTGTATTTTGCGGTGTACGAGAGGCTGAAGTGCATGCAAAGTTTCCTTCCCATTGTTAGGATGTCTTGCAAATGGGGGAACACTTCAGGAACCACTTGACAACCAGATTGAACATGTGTGCCATGCAGGGTGCATGGCTCAGGCTCCCTTGATGCAGCACAGGCAAGATGTTCTTCCTGTTGTCGGTCACCATGGTTCCATTTTCCAGTTTTCGTGGAGTAAGCCATGATTCGATTTCTTGATGAATGACTTTTAGCAGTTCCTCCCCTGTGCGACTCTTTTTGCCAAGGCAAACCATGTGAAGAACAGCATGACACAGCCATACCCTGCACACATAGTATGCTGGAGGGTCTCTGAGACTTGTCCATGCTGTGGAGGATGAGGACATGGTGGAGGATGAGGAGGCAGAGTCGCACACTGTCGCAGGACCAACGGCATGACCTGTCCAAGTTGCTGTTGTGGCCGTGCAGGAACCACATTCACCCAGTGGGCCGTAAAGGACATGTAGGGTCCCTGACCATAGTTACAGCTCCGCACGTCGGCGCTGCCGTGCACTTTGGTACACACCGACAGGTTCAAGGACTGGCTAACCTTCTTTTCCACATAATTGTGCATGGCTGGTATGGCCTATTTCGCAAAAAAATGACGGTTTGGGGCTTTCCACCTCGGCTTGGCACAAACCATCAGTTCTCTGAAAGGTGCAGAGTTTGCCACTTGAAAAGGGAGGAACTGCAGCACCAGCAACTTGGACAGGAGCACATTCAGCTTCTGCACCGTTGGATGAGTGTGAGCACATTGTTGTCTCTTGGACATGGCTTCGCTGATGGATTGCTATCGGAATCATTGACTCGAAGTAAGAGGAGCAGGAGCATATGGAGTGACAGAAGATGGTTATAACAGACAGCTCCCTTCGGCTGAGGTGGTGGAGCCGTGGCAGGCTGAAACAGGGAGCGGCATGCCACTAGGTGATGCAGCAGCAGGCTGTACCTCCACATCGGAGCCACGGTTCTTTATGGTGACGCTGTATATGTTGATGCAGGGCTGTGGTGCCAACATTGGGACCCTGGCCACCCTTCACCTTCTGCCGACACATCTTGCATGTGGCCAGGTTAACATCCTCCAGATGCATGATAAAAAAAAACTGCCACTCCGCCGAGTAGCTGATTTTCCCCCCAACAATCCGCACTAATTGACTGCAACTGCCACCAACTCTAGGAACCTCTGTTCCACTACCTCCCGGAAAGGTAGGTTGCCGCAAAGCCGGTGGTCTACCCCGGGTACGTTTGGCTCCAGACTTCCCACTTCTGCCACCATGCTGACTCCCAACCATTCTACCAACTTGCTGGCTCAGCTGCTGCCTCGTGGTCAATCTGCAACCCTCTTCTCCTGATGATGATGAAACCCCTTCTGCATCCGGCTCCCAAGTGCGATTGGCTTCATCATCATCGAGTTGTGTCTGCACATCATTTATGAACTCCTCAGGTTCCTCAACAGTGTTTGCTTCAGGAACCTGAACGCTCGCAACACCACTTCCCACGTCACTCTCCTCATCACTACTTGCTCGCCTAGCAGTAGAAGCGGCAGATGTCTCCTCCACTTCTTGGCTGGGCAATTGCTGCTGACTGTCCTTTACTAGATCGTCCTCACTAAATAGTGGAACTGAACCCACAGCATGCAATAGTTTTGTGAGGGAGAGAACAGCATAGGACAGAGGCAATTGGAGGACAGGGACTGCTCTCAGGCCATGCCAACTGAGGGTTGTGTCTGAGGAACCCACCGACTGTTGACTGGGGGTGTCAGATGTCACTTGTGATGACGTGGATGACCAAGTTAACCGATCAATGATGGCAAATGGGTTGCTGGTCGAGACACGACCGCTAGCTGATACCAGGAGCTCAGGCCTCTCGCTGCAACTACTGCTTACACTCGCTCCTAGTGTGCTGCGACCTTTGCCTGCGCCTGACAAATTTAGGCCTCTGCCATTCCTCTATGCACGTCCTGGCACTTCTCTGCCTGACATATTTATTCACCAGCGAGTGCGTATGTGTTGCACTTATGAGAGGAGAACAATACGCTCCACTACACTTAAAACTGTATTAGACTACAGTAACAAGTGTGTAGCTTTGGCTGGCCTTTAACAGTAACTAGGAGCAAATTAGTTTAACAGGAAAAAATATAAAGGACATCATGTAGGTGTACGTACAGTTTACACTTATGAGAGGAGGACAATACGCTCTGCTACAAACTGTATTAGGCTACAAAAACAAGTGTGTAGCTTTGGCTGTCCTTTTACAGTAACTAGGCCCAAATTAGTTTAACAGGAAAAAAAATGGTACACCCCATAGTTGTATGTACAGTTTACACTTATGAGAGGTGGACAATACGCTCCGCTTAAAACTGTATTAGGCTAGAAAAACAAGAGTGTAGCTTTGGCTGGTCTTTCACAGTAACTAGGCCCAAATTAGTTTGACAGGAAAAATTAAAAAAAAACGTACACCACCTATGCATGCACAGGTTATGCTAATGAGAGCACAGTAAACTCCACTCTGAAATCTGTATTAGGCACTAAAATCAGGTGACTATGGCTTTTTGTGCTTTCCCTAACTGGCCCCTATTTGGTTTAGAGTTGTTGTATACCCTACTGCTGCAGCACAGAGTCGCTGTGTAGTACAGCCCAGTACAGTATTATTATGCACTAACAGCAGGTGACTATGGCTAATAGTGCTCTCCTTGACTGGCCCCTATTAGCTTTAGAGTTGTTGTACACCCCAGAGCAGCAGTACAAAGTCTCTGTGTAGTACACCCAAAAGTGTAAACGCAATAAAACACTCTCTCTGAAATGGCTGGCTGCAAAGATGGCTGCCAATTATATAGGGCTGTAACATCACAGGGCTTGCTGACTGCTGATAGGCTGCATGCTGCATGTGATTCAGGGTGATCCCGCCTTCCCTCCTTCCCAGAGTTCCTTTCCACCATTTTAGATGCCATGGAGCCTGGACCGCACTACATGGAGTTTGATGAAGTGATTCGTTCTATCAAATCGTGGTGATATTCGGAGTCATTACAAATCTAATTTTCCATGAAATTCGTAACAAATTCGGATTTGTCAGATTCGATTTGCCGTCCCTAGAAATTATAATACAGTGGTCCCTCAACATACGATGGTAATCCGTTCCAAATGAACCATCGTTTGTTGAAACCATCGTATGTTGAGGGATCCTTTCAATGTTAAGAATAGGAAGTTGTATTCACCTGTCCCCGCCGCACCGGACCCGTCACCGCTCGTCACCGCTGCCCTGGATGTTGCGCTCCATTGCTGTTGCCGCGTCCCCGTGATGTCCCCGCTGCTCCGGAACGTCTCTGCTGCCTGGGATCGTCGCTCTCATGTCGTCATCACGTTGCCACGCACGCCATCCCGTCATCCAATTGGGGCGGTGTGCGTAGTGACGTGATGGCGTGCGTGGCAACGTGATGACGACGATGGAGAGTGCCGGCGATGGAGGGGATCCCGAAGAGGACGCTCCGGACCCCCAAGGACAGGTAGGAGACCATCACCGGAGCACATGGGGCACCGTAAATGGCTATCCGGTGGCAGCTGAAGCAGTTAGCGCTGCTGGATAGCCGTTTATGCGATGGCCCCGACATACAAAAGCATCTTATGTTGATGCTGCCTTCAACATGCGATGGCCTCTGAGAGGCCGTCGCATGTTGAAATTATTGTATGTCGGGGCCATCGTAGGTCGGGGGGGTCACTGTACAAAGTATATATAAGCACTTAACAATTTTGGGGATACAAATAAAGACAAGTATCAGACATTACAAAATTACACACTATATATTAAAACAAGAGGAGTGAGGACCATGCTCACGAGAGCTTATAGACTATGAGGAATGGGGTTGAGACAAAGAGCAAAGAGTGCTTTTTTGATGGTTCAGCCATATTTTATAAATAGGGGAGGTTACATCAAGGATGATGAACCAGTCACTAGCTCAGCTCCGAATGTCGAGTGCCTAGAGTGTATGGGAAGACTGACAAATTTGGCATCTTTGATGTCTCCAAGACCCAAAGTTCTCAAAAGGGGGCAAAGAAAGAATAATGTAAAAAGAAGTTCTTCTGGGAAAATTACACATGATAAAGGAAGAATTAAGGACTTCTGGTCACTGCCAAGCAAATATTTAAAACTCAAATTCTATAGAAAATAATTTTGTTGAGAACTGTTTCAGCACTAAACCAGTAAATTAATTCGCCATCTTGATTGTTCTGCTTGAAGGGAAGTGGAGCCAGAATGAGACCAATTGCTTTTACCCAACATGTGCCTATTCAATTTCACAACTATTTATAGTGAGTGCATTTCTTGCTACCCTTATGCCTCATTTAGTCTATTGCTATGAGGCAACACAACACAAAAAAAAGCTGGTGTTTATGAGTAGAGATGAGCCAGGGTTTTGTCAGAACTTTGCTAAAAGTTTAGTTTGGTTAGAATTCAAACTTTAGATAGCAGCCATTTTAGAGCTATAAGGTGTGAGGTGAAGATCTCAGTGAGGGACACTAAGCAGTAAACAACACAGATAGGTGTAGGACCACACATATGTAATAATTGTAGAAAAGCAGCATAGAGTGTTCTGCATCTGTTCTGTCAGAGCAAAAATTAATTGTAATTGGGCGTTAAGTGACAGTTTAATTTTTTTTACACTAATTGTAAAGAAAAATCATGTATGGAGGGGTTTATGCCACTTTTGTGCACTTTCTAGGATGCCAATCCTCTTCCTCCAAAATGGGAGCAAAAAAGCGACTGCTTCTGCATTTCCAGGTGTAAAACCTGTTGCTACTCCCAAAAAGGGATCAATTTTGGGCCACTTGGAAAAAGCCATTGCCTCTTTTGATATAATAGGGAGCATAAAACACTGTCAGGTGTCTGCTTTTAAAAAAGGGATAATTTCAGATGATCATTTTAAAAACATATATAAATTTGCTAGTGCAGTGTGCTCTTAACCCCTTAACGACCAAGGACGTATATTTATGTCCTTGGCTGGCTCCCGCGATATATAATGCGGGGTCACGCGGTGACCCCGCATCATATTGGGTCGGTATCTGAAGCCGGGACCCGGGGCTTATAGCACACGGCAGCGATCGTGGTGCCGCGCGCTATTAACCCTTTAGACATGGCATTGAAAGTTGAACGCCTCGCCTAGAACGAAAGTAAAACCTTCCCGGCTGCTCAGTGGGGCTGGTCGGGACCACCGCAGTGAAAATGCGGTGTCCCGATCAGCTGGGACACGGGCAGAGGTCCTCTTACCTTCCTCCGGCATGTCCCTTCGGCGATTGATTGCTCCAAGCCTGAGATGCAGGCTTGAGCAATTGACCGCCGATAACACTGATCAATGCAAAGCTATGGCTTTGCAGTGAACAGTGCTGGCAATCAGTGTATGCAATGTTATAGCCCCCTATGGGAGCTATAACACTGCAAAAAAAAGTGTAAAAAAAAGTTAATAAACGGGATTTAACCCTTTCCTTAATAAAAGTTCAAATCACCCCCCTTTTCCCATAAAAAGAAAAACCATGTAAATAAAAATAAATATAAACATATGTGGTATTGCCGCATGCGTAAATGTTCGAACTATAAAAATATATCATTAGTTAAACCACACGGTCTTTTTATATCATGAAAAAATGAAAAAAAATCGATCAAAAAGTCCGATCAATACAAAAATGGTACCGCTGAATACTTCAGATCACAGCGAAAAAAAATGAGCCGTCCCATATGCAGAAAAATAAAAAAGTTATATGGGTCAGAAGATGACAATTTTAAACCTATACATTTTCGTGCATGTAGTTATGATTTTTTTCCAGAAGTATGACAAAATCAAACCGATATAAGTAGGGTATCATTTTAATCGTATGGACCTACAAAATAAAGATCAGGTTTCACTTTTACTGAAAAATGTACTGCGTAGAAACGGAAGCCCCCAAAATTACAAATGGCGTTTTTCCTTGCACAATGATTTGTTTTCCGTTTCGCTGTAGATTTTTGGGTAAAATGACTGATGTCACTACAAAGTAGAATTGGTGGTGCAAAAAATAAGCCATCATATGGATTTTTAGGTGCAAAATTGAAAGAGTTATGATTTTTAAAAGGTGAGGAGGAAAAAACTAAAGTACAAAAACCGAAAAACCCTGCGTCCTTAAGGGGTTAAAGGGGTACTCCAGCTGTCACGCCCACTCCTATAGGCTTGCTATGAGGGGGCGGAGGGTGATGTCACACGGGGCGGAGCCGTGATGTCACAATGCTCCGGCCCCGTGATCGACAGTATTCAGACCCGGAGCGAACACGCTCCAGGAACTGATTTTAACGGGGTGCGAAATGCAAGATCACGGGGGTCACCAGCGGCGGGACCCCCACGATCAGGCATCCTATCCCCTATCCTTTGGATAGGGGATAAGATGTCTAAATGCCGGAGTACCCCTTTAATCAACCTGCTAGTTACCACCAGGTACCATCTGTTTACTCATAGTCATACTTATTTCCATAACTTTGAAATTAACTTTGCCTTAAAACAGCTCATAAATACATAGATACACTCCTAACTCCTAGGGGACCTGACAGTGTTATACAGAGTTTTAGGAGCTCACGTTTTTGGGCTATTGGTAAAGTACAGGTTCGAACAGAAATAAGTCAGAACCAGAACTTTTTGCCAAAGTTCGGCAAACAAGAAGAACTATACTTTTGAAAAGTTACCTCTTCTCTTGTCATGAGCATCTCCAATGCTAAATTGGAAGCACACGATCAGGCATAAATATGTATGGTCATACAAATGTAAAAAACATAACAACAACCATTTAGTAAAAGTCAGAAACAAACAAATGTGGAATGCATTTCTCTATTTGTTTGGCTCTATATGACATCCACAAAAATGTCTGGAAGCTGAACACATCATTCTCTGTCAGAAAACAATAATCTGCCTTTGGAGAGTACAAGTAAAAGCGTAACCACACTTTTGCTTTAATGCTGGAGCGCTCATCTTTTTACTACATGTCTAACAGCACGCATAATATTTTTTTTTTGTTTAGTGCTCATACACCAACTGTTTGATTCACTAAAACGTAAGAATAAAAAGCCTATTAATATGGGAATTTTCACAAATGAGTTTCTCTATACTGTTAAGAAACCTTTATACTGCGTTGCAGGTCTCCGCGGACCTGGAGAGAAGAATCTAACAAGTAAAATGCATTATTGTTCCCTTGTATAACCGTCTGGACTATTTATCATTCTAAGTATATTGTTACCTCCACCACTTGCTGCACGTTTGTAAGTATCATCCTAAGGGGATTGGGTTTTAAGCAACCTTGCCAGGAGCAAATTGAAATTCTCCATCAGTCTTCCTGCCGCAGGAATGCATCAAGCGAGCGTGATTAGATTACAATGTCCTACAAGCAGTGTTTACCATACAATGGATGCTTTTAATTCAGTTTTAAAAAGGCCATTACAACCCATATTATGAAGTCGATTCAAGAACTGACTTCTGATATACCTATAAACTTTTAACACTTTCAAGCGGCAACATAAAAGACAAACGACAATGGTCTTTCGTAAACTAGTGATCTCTACTCTCCTGCTCATGCCCATTCACGTTGTTTTATTTAGTTTTTTTTACAGAAAATTTCATAAGTAGGAGAATTTATTTGAGTTGAAGATGCTCTCTGATGCATATTCATCACAGAGCGGACAGGTGTTTTTAGCAAATCAGAATTTGATATTTTAAGATTATGTTGTAATGAAATATAAAAAAGCCACATACTTTATTTAAATTATAGAACTCATCAGCCGCAAGATTGTACTTTAAAAAAGGGATTTAAGTTATTTAGTCATTGCATTCTTGACTGGAGCATAACTCTGTTCCCATGGCAGCCTAGTATTACATATCATGATCCTAACAGAGTGTTCATTTGTTTTCTTCTTTATTGGTTTCTTTGCAGTCACAAACAAAGCTTCTGAACATCATATTTGAAACTACAGTTTAGAGATAGGTAACGCTCTTAACTGCGGCAGGAATATAGTTAGCACAGAATGTTAAAAACCCACAACCTCAGCTCTGAATAGTGTATTAATATGAGATGCGATCTAACCAGGTAGGAGAATGTATATCTGGAGACTTTAATTATTAAAAACTCTATTCAATCTATCCAGTAAGTGGAAATGAGCAACTACAAACAGCCAGAACCACTGCAATTCTCATCTATCAATGCAAATGAGGGTGGAAACAGAAAACGGAAAAAAAAAATTGTGTTTTCCAGAGTATTTTCTGTAGAATGAAGTCAGGAGGCTTGCAGTTACTCTGACACATCTTCAACACATATTATACCTTCTTGTACACATAACTGATTTCTCATACTGGATTGTATAGATTTATGTACTGTTGATTTCAATAATAGAGTGATAGATAGAGGTCATAATTTTATACGTCTTCACTCATCCATATTATGGTGTTTCACAAGTAATACAATTTCCATCCTGGACCTAGTTAATAAAGTTTTATAGACCACAATCATAACCATAAAAACATATTAATATACATTGTGCTCCATTGCTTTAAACAAAGGCAATCTATGTATCTGGTTTCCAAGAAAGACACCAATTCATGTCTATGGACTGACATGCAGTTCTATGTATTTCTTCTCTACTTGCTGTCATATGAAAGTAAAGGCAAAAAAAGAAAAAAACATAACCTCCACCCCCATGAAACCTTATGGGTGTCCTGCTATTGTTTCATTCCACACAGAGCCACTTTTTATGCCACACCAGCAGCCATGTAGCCTGTAGACAATGTGCAAGTAGAAGGACACCTAGGAAATAGTGATCATAATATATTACAACTTGTTTTTCAATAAGATAATCTTGCGATGGGCCACAAAAACAATGAAATTTAGGAAGGCAAAGTTTGATCAACTCAGAAAAGATCTTAACAATATAAAATGGGATAATGTCCTCAGAAACAATACTTACACTAAATGGGAGACTTTTAAGAATATTTTAAATTCTCACTATAAGCGGTATATACCTTATGGAAATAAAAGGGTCAGGAATAAAAGAAAACCAATATGGATGAATAAAAATGTTAAGGGGGCAATCAAAAATAAAGCATTTAAAATACTGAAACAAGACAGCAGTGAAAAAGAATTAAAGAGCTATAGAAAAAAATTTAAAATATGTATAAAAAAAAACAGATAAAAGCAGCAAAAATAGAGACAGAAAGACTCTTTGCCAAAGAGAGTAAAACTAAACCCAAGATGTTATTAGAAATTATAGACGGGGATCAGGAAAAAGCAAATATATGAAACAAATTCTTCTCTACTGTATTCACCGAGAAAAATGAAATGCCAGGGGAAATACAGCGAGATAAGGTAAACTTCCCAGTACAGGTCACCTGTCTAACCCAGGAAGAAGTACAGTGCCACCTACAAAAAAATCAAAATAGACAAATCACCAGGTCCAGATGGCATTCATGCCCATGTTCTAAAGGAATTAAGTAATGTAATAGACATACCCCTATTTTTAATATTCAGGCACTCTGTAGTAACAGGGACTGTTCCCCAGGACTGTCGGATGGCAAATGTTGTGCCAATATTTAAAAAGGGGTCAAAAGGTGACCCCGGTAATTATAGGCCTGTTAGTTTAACCTCCCTTGTATGTAAATTGTTTGAGGGTTTTCTAAGGGATGCTATTTTGGAATATCTTGATAACAACAAATGTATGACCCCATATCAGCATGGCTTTATGAGGGATCGGTCCTGTTAAACTAACCTGATCAGCTTTTTTGAGGAGGTGAGCTCCAGACTGGACCAGGGGGAATCACTGGATGTCGTCTATCTGGATTTTTCCAAAGCATTTGATACAGTGCCACACAAAAGGTTGGTGCATAAAATGAGAAGGATTGGGTTGGGGGAGAAAGTGTGTAAGTGGGTAAGTAACTGGCTCAGTGATAGGAAACAGAGGGTGGTTATTAATGGTACTTATTTTGATTGGGTGACTGTTACTAGTGGGGTACCACAGGGGTCAGTCTTGGGTCCTATTCTAATTAATATATTAATTAATGACCTTGTAGAGGGGTTGTATAGTAAAGTAGCAATCTTTGCAGATGATACTAAACTCTGGACAGTGCACTATTACAAATGGATCTGGATAGGTTGGAGGTTTGGGCTGGGAAGTGACAGAGGAGGTTCAATAGAGATGAGTGAACATTTTAAAAATTTGATTGAGCTGATTTGCCGAATTTTCCGGGAAAAACATTTCGGGACCAAATCTATTTGCGGCGAATCGCTATTAAAAACGGCTATTTCTGGTCTACAGAGAGCCTCAATAGGGGTGTAGAGCACTTTGCCTCGTCCTGACACGCCTAGGAAGTGTGCTGTGTTAGTGAATTACTACTGTTATTCAGTATGACATGCAGATTACAGGCATTGCTATTAGAATCACTGCCGCAGAGCATCGATATGGCAGCAGGGAGACCATATGGTGTCAAAATTGAAGAGAATAAAGAACATTTTTTTTGTAATTTTAATTTAATTTAATTTGAATTTATTGAAAACATTTGAGGACCCATTCTGGTGAGCATCGAGCTGGCGGTCCTCCGCCAGGCAAGATACCACCTGTTCCAGCCCCTGCCTCTCAGTGTCCCCCTGACTATGAAAGTGCAAATGTTTCATTTAATCAGTTATGATCATTGGATTCTTGTGATAATTCCACAGGTAATATGACTTAGACGACCATAGGGCCTCAGTCTTGAAAAGATTACATCAATTTTTTTAAATTAAAATTTAAGATTTATATCAGATTCCCAAGTTTAATGTCTCGGTGTTTTCTTTGAACTAATACTGTATGACCACAAAACCGAATCTAACAAGGAGTCACATGGCAGCACAATGACAGAGCCTAGAGGTGGCAGCAGCATGAGGAGAACATAATCTGGCAGAATGACACAGCCTGAAATTGGCGGCATATAGTGGCAGAAAGGTCTAAAGGTGGCAAGACCATAGGGACTCACAATAGAGAAGATTAAAGATTTTAGATATATTAAAATTTTAAAAGTTTAATTTAAGGTGCCAACAGCATAAGGAGACCATATGGTGTCACAATGACACAGCCTGGAGCTGGGAGCATAAGTTGACAAGTAGTCAGAGTTAATAAGATTAAAAAATTAATTTTAACATTGAAATTGAAGATTTATGGTAGTCAGTGCTTCAGGGCTTCACAATCCCTAAGATTAAAAGATACATTTTAAAACTGAAAAATTTGAAATTGAAATTTAAGATTACACTCCCAAGTTTTAATGTCCCAGGCCCTGGCGTGTTGTTACAAAGGACAAAATCTAACAAGGAGTCACATGTCACATGGAGGCACAAAGACAGAGCCTGGAGGTGGTGGCAGCATGAATAGACAATAGGGCTTCAAAATCCCAAAGAAGAAAAAAGATGAATTTTAACATTGAAATTAAAGATGTATGGTAGCTAGTGCTACCATAAAATATTTTTAGGTAATGTCCCAAGCCCAGCAGCATCAGTAAACCATATAGTGGCTGAATGGCACAGCCATAAGTAATCCCGCTGCCAAATGGTGACAATTCGGATGTCACTATGCAAGCAAGTGAGCATGTGACTCGGGGGGACTCCCTGCCTCCATCACCACTGCATACTGCCATGGTGAGTCTGGATCCTCTGTCTCACCTTCCTTATAACCCTCCAGCTCCTCTGGCTTCTCCTGCTCCTCCTCTCCTGTCAGATTACTCGAAAAAATGCCCATTTGGCGAAACCTAAATTGTGCTCCAATGTGCCCCTCCTCCTCCAGTTCAGCCCCCACAGGGCTCCTTTGGCCGTGAGATATAGGCGCCACGTCTCTAGTGCCCTGACCAGCCATCGTTTCCAACACGTGTTGTCAGAAATGAAGCAGTCGAATGACATTGTTCATCCCATAATTCTGGGGACTTACTAATAATGTGGCTTCCTCAAAGGGCCTGAGCAAATGGCCGGTGTCATGTATGAGCTGCCACTGGTTCACATTGACACAGGGGAGTACCCCTATCTGCTTGGATCCTCAAGAAATCATACAGTCGGTCCAACATATGGAGGGTGGAATTCCAACGTGTGGCAACGTCACAAATCAGACTATGTTGGGGGATGCCATTTTGATGCTGCATCTCAAGGAGGGTGTGCTTTGCGGTTTACAAGTAGCTGAAGTGCATGCAAAGTTTCCTTCCCATTGTTAGGATGTCTTGCAAATAGGGGGAACACTTCAGGAACCACTTGACAACCAGATTGAACACGTGTGCCATGCAGGGCGCATGGCTCAGCCTTCCCAGTCGCAGTGCAGACAAGATGTTATTCTTTTTTGTGGAGTAAGCCATGCTCCAATTTCTTTACGAATGACTTTTAGCAGTTCGTCCACAGTTCGTCCACTGTGTGAGAAAAACAGTGTGACACCACCGTGCCCGTGATTTTACCACCAGCAGTCTGCACTAATTTACTGCTACTGCCGCTGTCTCCAGGAACCCCGGTCCCACTACCTCCCGGGAAGGTAGGCTGCTGCGAAGCAGGTGGTCTCCCCTGGGCATGATTGGCTCCATATTTTCCACTTCTGCCACCATGCTGACTGCCAACCATGCTTCCACCTTGCTGGCTCAGCTGCTGCCTCACGGCCAACCTGCAACCCTCTTTTCCTGATGATGATGAAGCCCCTTCTAAACCCGTCTCCCAAGTGAGATCTGCTTCATCATCATCAATTTGTCTGCACGTCACTGATGTCCTCCTCAGGTTCCTCAACAGTGTCTGCTTCAGGACCCTGAACGCTGGCAACACTGTCTCCCACATCACTCTCCTCAACACTACATGCCCGCCTAGCGGAGTAAGCGGCAGATGTTTTCTCCACTTGGCTGGGCAGTAGCTGCTGACTGTCCTCTATTAGATCGTCCTCACTGAATAGTGGAGCTGAACTTCTTTTGGGAAGGGAACAGCATAGGACAGAGGCAATGGGAGGAAAGGGACTGCTCCCGGGCCATGCCAACTGAGGGTTGTGTCTGGGGAACCCACCAACTGTTGACTGTGGGTGTCAGATGTCACTTGTGATGAAGTGGATGACTGTGTTAACCAATTGATGGGTTGCTGGTCGAGACACGACTGCTAGCTGATATCAGGAGCTCAGGCCTCTCTCTGCGACTCCTGCTGCCCCTCGCCCCTAGTCTGCTGCGACTTCTGCCTGATGAATTTAGGCCTCTTCCACTTCTCTGTGCACATTCCTGTTACTTCTCTGCCTGACATACTTAGTATGTATATGAGGAAAGTACAATACGCTTCACTACGCTCAAAACAGTATTTGTCTAGAACATAAGCAGATGTGTATTTTTGGCTGTCCTTTCACAGTATCTAGGCCCTTGAACGCTTAACGGGTACAAAATAATACACTACTGTAGGTATGTAATATGTAGGTATGGGGCAGACAAATGTGCTACTGTACACTTAAAAAAGTATTTGAGCACAACACCAGCCGCTGATTACTTTTGCCTGGCCTTTCACAGTATCTAAGCCCTTGACAGAAAAACAGGTACAAAGTTGTACACTACTTAGATTTGGATATGTGGTATGCACTTGCACACATGAGGGCAGAAAAATGTGCTACAGTCCCTTTAAAAAAAACTTATTGGAGTAAAATACCAGCCGGTGATTCCTTTTGCCTGGACTTTCACAGTATGTAGGCCCTTTGCAGATTAACAGGTACAAAGTTGTACACTACTTAGATGTACGTATGTGGTATGCACTTATGAAAGCAGAAAAATGTGCTTTAGTATGCTTAAAAAAAACGGTATTGGACTAAAACACCAGCTGGTGATTACTTCTCCCTGGACTTTCACAGTATGTAGGCCCTTGACAGATTAGCAAGTACAAAATTGTACACTACTTAGATGTGCGTATGTAGTATACACTTATGAGGGCAGAAAAATGTGCTACAGTATGCTTAAAAAAAAAGCTTAATTTTGCTCAACACCAGCAGAGCACAGTCTCTGTGTACTAAACCCAAAATTGTACTCTCTCAAAGACTATGAGGAAGGACTGCTGGGCATTATACCGTCTACAGACAAGTATAACCAGCAGACCATTTATTGTGGGGAAAAAAAGACACAGAATTGCGCTGAAGAATTATTCCTCTGTCCTCTTAAGGTTCATCAAGATGAGCCAGCTTGTTGAAATTTATGAGGCAACACACAGCTCGCTGCCCCTCTCTGTAATACAATGCTGTAAAAAGTGACTGGGAGGTTAATGACTGCAGTAAAAAATCTTTTCTCTGCAAAAACACACTGCTCTCTGTCCACCAGAACACTGATGTGACTAGAAGGTAAAACGCTGCTGAAAAAAGCTTTTCTGTGTGAGACACACACAGGATGTCAGTCCTATCTCTCTGATGGAATGGATGAAGTGACGATCCGGAATATGGCTGCCGATTATATGGGGCTGTGACATCACAGGGGTGACTGGCTGCTGATAGGCTGCATCCTGCATGTCATTAAGGGTCATCACACCTAAACGCCCTCCCGCCTTCCCAAAGTTCCTTACCCCATGTCCTCACATGTGGATCCGCCATTTTTAGATCTAGACCCCACCAAATGGAGTTTAATAAAGAATAGAATCGCAGCGATATTCGCATTCATTGCAAATCAAATTTTTCATGAAATTCGTAATGAATTTCGTCAGCTTCGATTCGCTCATCTCTAAGATTCAACATTGATAAATGTAAGGTAAGGAACATGGAGAATAAAAATCTGGGCTGGGATTATGTATTAAATAGGAGCACACTTAGTACCACTGACGTGTAAAAGGACTTAGGAGTCTTAGTTAATAGTAAATTTAGCTGTAGTTACCAGTGTCGGGCAGCTGCTGCCAAGGTAAATAAAAACATGGGGTGCAACGATAGGGGCATAGATGCCTACGACAAGGAAATAATTCTACCACTGTACAAATCACTAGTCAGACCACACATAGAATACTGTGTACAGTACTGGGCACCAGTGTACAAGAAAGATATAGTGGAGCTACAGAGGATTCAAAGACGGGCAACCAGGGTAATACGGGGAATGGAAGGACTACAGTACCCAGAAATATTATCACAATTAGGGTTATTTAGTTTAGAAAAAAGAAGGCTTAGGGGAGACCTAATAACTATGTATAAATATATCAGGGGACAATACAGAGATCTCTCCCATGATCTATTTATACCCAGCACTGTATCCATAACAAGGGGACATCCTCTACGTCTTGAGGAATGAAGGTTTCTACAGCAGCACAGTTCTTTACTGTAAGAGCAGTAAGACTGTGGAATTTTCTCCCGGAGGAGGTGGCCATGGTGAACTCTGTAAAAGAGTTCAAAAGGGGTCTGGATGCATTTTTGGAGAATAATAACATCACTGGTTATGTATACTAGGTTTATAGGGACAGAACGTTGATCCAGGGATTTATTCTGACTGCCATATTTGGAGTCGGGAAGGAATTTTTACCTCTAGTATGAGGGTTTTTTGCCTTCCTCTGGATCAACTCAGTAGGGACTCATTACGGTTATATGTTGAACTTGATGAATTCTGTTTTTTCTATTAACCTTATGAACTATGTAACTATGTAATAATGATTGACAAACCATAAAAAGGTATGTAATATTTATACTCTGCCAGATAATCAACCAGTCTAATGTTAATGGGGCAGTCTGACAGGTCACTTGCATCTTTTGTGGCTTAACTTATTCTCCATTTTAGAATAAAGATGCAGATTTACTCATTGTGTAAATTAAAGCTCATTATCATGGGATAATGGACAACGATGTACAAATCATGACTTTAACCCTTAAAGACCCAGGACGTACAGGGACGTCCCCGCACCCTGGGCTTTAAGGACCCAGGACGTCCCCATACGTCCTGGCGTTTCCCGGTCCCTGCCGCGCGCCGGGCAGAGATCGGAAGCGGATGCCTGCTGAAATGCTTCAGCAGGTATCCAGGGCAAACGCCGAGGGGGGCCATGTAGGCCACCCATGTCGGCGATCGTCGCAAATCGCAAGGGAAATCGCCCCTGCGATCTGCGGCGTTACCGGGCTGATCGGGTCTCTGGGACCCGACCGCCCGGTAAATTTGCATGATCCCGGTTGTCACAGACAGCCAGGACCATGCTGAAGTATAGGAGCGAGGTGGCAAGCCTGCCACCTCCTCCTATCCCCTGCGATCCGTCGGTTAGTTAACCGACAAAACGCAGGGGGGGGGGGGGCGGTTACTTCCTCCCGCCCTGCCCGGCCCCTGGAAGTCCGGAGAGGACGGGAGGAAGCGGCGGGGGACAGGGGAGTGCTGGGGACCGGCCCCGGTACTTACTTCGTCCCTGAAGATCCGGATCCCGGCGATGAAGACGGCGGCAGCGGCGGCGACAGGTGAGTTCCTCTTCAGCCGCGGTCGAGCCCTTTACAGCAATGCACGTCGCTGTAAAGCGACATGCATTGCTGTAATGGGACCCTGTATATTGCAACTCCCAGCATGCCCGGACAGCCCTTGGTGTCTGGGCATGCTGGGAGATGCAGTTTTGCAACATCTGGAGGTCCACAGTTTGGAGACCACTGTGCCCTTCCAGATGTTGCAAAACTACACATCCTCAGCATGCCCTTACTGTCCAGGCATGCTGGGAGTAGTGGTTTTGCAACAACTGGAGGCACACTGGTTGGGAAACATTGTCTGTTTCCTTACTCAGTGTTTCCCAACCCGTGTGCCTCCAGCTGTTGCAAAACTATAACTACCAGCATGCACTGATAGACTGTGCATGCTGGGAGTTGTAGTTTTGCAACAGCTGAAGGTCCCCCCACTGTGAATGTAAAGGGTACATTCACATGGGCAGGGGCTTAAAGTATCAGGCTGAAAGTTTGCGATGCAGCAAATTTTGCGTGGCAGCTCAAACTTGCAGCGGGAAACTCGCTGTAATCCCCCGCCCGTGTGACTGTACCCTAAAAACACTACACTAACACAAAATAAAATAAAAAGTAAAAAACACTACATATACACATACCCCTACACAGCCCCCCTCCCCTCCCCAATAAAAATGAATAACATCTGGTACGCCACGGTTTCCAAAATGGAGCCTGCAGCTGTTGCAAAACAACAACTTCCAGTATTGCCGGACAGCCGTTGACTGTCCAAGCATGCTGGGAGTTTTGCAACAGCTGGAGGCACCCTGTTTGGGGATCACTGGAGTAGAATACCCCTATGTCCACCCCTATGCAAATCCCTAATTCAGGCCTCAAATGCGCATGGCGCTTTCACTTTGGAGCCCTGTCGTATTTCAAGGCAACAGTTTAGGGACACATATGGGGTATCGCCGTACTCGGGAGAAATTGCCTAATAAATTTTGGGGAGCTTTTTCTCCTTTAATCCCTTATGAAAAGGTGAAGTTGGGGTCTACACCAGCAAGTTAGTGTAAAAAAATACGTTCCTCCAGGGGTCTAGTTTTCAAAATTGTATGCCATGTTGGGGTTATTTTGCTGTCCTGGCACCATAGGGGCTTCCTAAATGCGACATGCCCCCCGAGCAAAATTTGCTCTCAAAAAGCCAAATATGAGTCCTTCTTTTCTGAGCATTGTAGTTCTCCCGTAGTACACTTCAGGTCAACTTATGGGGTACCTCCATACTCAGAAGAGATAGGGGTTACAAATTTTGGGGGGTATTTTATGCTATTAACACTTGCAAAAATGTGAAATTTTGGGGGGAAACACACATTTTAGTGAAAATATATTTTTTTTTTTACATATGCAAAAGTCGTGAAACACCTGTGGGGTATTAAGGCTCACTTAATTCCATGTTACGTTCCCCGAGGGGTCTAGTTTCCAAAATGGTATGGCATGTGTTTTTTTTTTTGCTGTTCTGGCACCATAGGGGCTTCCTAAATGCAACATGCCCCCCAAAAACCATTTCAGAAAAACATACTCTCCAAAATCCCTTTGTCGCTCCTTTGCTTCTGAGCCCTCTACTGCGCCAGCCGAACAATTTACATAGACATGAGGTATGTGAGAGGTATGTGCTTACTCGAGAGAAATTGGCCTACAAGCATGAAATTCAAAAATTGGGTCTACAAGAACATGCGAGTGTAAAAAATTAAGATTGTGAATTTTCTCCTTCACTTTGCTGCTATTCCTGGGAAATACCTAAAGGGTTAAAATGCTCACTGAATGTCATTATGAATACTTTAGGGGGTGCAGTTTTTATAATGGGGTCATTTGTGGGCTATTTCTAATATGAAGACCCTTCAAATCCACTTCAAACCTGAACTGGTCCCTGAAAAATAGTGAGTTTGAATTTTTTTTTTTAAAAGTGGAAAATTGCTGCTGAACTTTGAAGCCCTCTGGTGTCTTCCAAAAGTAAAAACACATCAATAAGGTGGACATATTGTATATGTGAATAAAAAAAAATATTTGGAATATCCATTTTCCTTACAAGCAGAGAGCTTCAAAGTTAGAAAAATGCAAAATTTTCAAATTTTTCATCAAATTTTGGGATTTTTCACCAAGAAAGGATGCAAGTATCGACAAAATGTTACCACTATGTTAAAGTAGAATATGTCATGAAAAAAACAATCTCGGAATCAGAATGATAAGTAAAAGCTTTCCAGAGTTATTAATGTTTAAAGTGACAGTGGTCAGATGTGCAAAAAATGGCCGGGTCCTAAGGTGTAAAATGGCTGGGTCCTTAAGGGGTTAACCTTCAATGGCCAATTGTGCAACCAGAACCGCTAACATAGATATATTGCATCCTGAGTTGTAAGTCTATACATCTGTAGAGCTACCTACTCTCTGCAGAAGTCTGTGTAAATCTTTATAGGGTGTCCTCACTTCTTTCTTCGATAGCCACTGCAAGGACTCCTTTATTTACGGTACCCATTAAGTCTAATAGGTTGCCCGTCTTAAGGAAAGCTCAAAGTAAAGCAAAAGTACACTCTTTAGAAAGATTTATACACCATGCAGAACTTATGGATTTGTTGGCTAAATCTAAAAAGGGGCTACACAAGGTTAATGAAGTAAATGGTAAATTTACAGCTCTAAGAAAGCTCTTTTTTCCTTGTATCTAAAATGCAATGTACACCTAAATCTAATTGCAAGCACTTGAAATAAACAATAATAACATGGCATATTGTGCAAATATAAGGCATTTTCTAAAGTATAAAGATTATTCCTGAAACCACTATGTGAGTTTACTGCAGGCTATTCCTTTTTGTCCTCATAGGGTATTGACAGCAACAATCTGAATAGTTTCTAATTACTCCCATAGATCTCAACTGTTTAAAAACAAAACAACAGCAACAAAAAAAAAAAAAAAAACATCCATAAATTAGTGTTGTATTTTTTCATGCATTTCTTGAAGATATATCCTTAAACTGAATGATTTAACCTCTTCAGGACATAGGGCGTATGGATACGTCCTGCATTCCGAGTCCTTAAAGACCGAGGGCGTATCCATACGCCCGTGGGAATTCCGGTCCCCACCGCTAGCCGCTTGGGGACCGGAGCCGGATGCCTGCTGAAATCGTTCAGCAGGCATCCCGTCTTATCGCCCAGGGGGGTCATTATGCCCCCCCCATGTCGGCAATGGCCGCAGATCACTGGACAATTCAGTCCAGCGATCTGCGGCGATTCCGGGTCAATCGGGTCTCCAGTGACCCGGAATTACTGGCCGATCGGGGTCGTCTCTGATGGCCCCAAACAGCCAGAGCCTGCAGGGGTGAGGTGGCACTGGTGCCACCTCACGATCGCCCTGATTCGTCGGCCGGCCGACCAATCAGGGCGCCTGCTGCGGGTGTCACTCACGCAACCCGCTCCGCCCCTCTTTCGGAGGACGTGAGCGGGTGCGGGACGTGCACTCCGGGTGCTGGGGACCCCGATCCCCGGCGTCAATGTTGGGATCGGGGCCCCAGGAGCAGCGGCGGCGGCGGCGACGACGAGGGACTGACCTGCGCAGCATGGATCGTTGGAGGTGAGTGACAGCCTCCTGCTGTTGCTTAGCAACAGCTCTCAGCATGCAAAAAGGGCATTCTGGGAGCTGGAGTTATGCAACAGCAGGAGGCAGACCACCACAACTCCCAGCATTCCCTTATGGGCATGCTGGGACTTATGGTTTTACAACAGCTGGAGGCACATCTTTTCTATGGAAAAGTGTACCTTCAGCTGTTGTATAACTACAACTCCCAGCTTGCACAAACAGCTAAAGTGCATGCTGGGAGTTGTAGTGGTGCATCTGCTGGTTGCATAACTACAACTCCCAGCATGCATGTTGGCTGTCGGTGACTGCTGAGAGTTGTAGTTTCAACAGCTGAAGGCACACTGGTTGTGAAAATTAGAGTTTTTTTTTTTTTACCTAACTCAGTGTTTCACGACCGGTGTGCCTCCAGCTGTTGCAAACTCCAACTCTCAGCAGTCAATGTACACCATGTACCGTATATGCTGGGAGTTGTAGTTTTGCAACAGCTGGAGGCACACTGGTTGTGAAACACCGAGTTAGGTCACAAACTCAGTGATACATAACCAGTGTGCCTCCAGCTGTTGCAAAACAAACTCTCAGCATGTACAGTCTGTTAGCGCATGCTGGGAGTTGTAGTTTTGCAACAGCTGGATGTCCCCCCCCAATGTGAACGTACAGGGTACACTCACATGGGTGGAGGTTTACAGCAAGTATCTGGCTGCAAGTTTGAGCTGCGGCAAATTTTCTGCCGCAGCTCAAACTGTCAGCGAGAAACTACTGTGAACCCCCGCCCATGTGACTGTACCCTAAAAACACTACACTACACTAACACAAAATAAAATGAAAACACTACATATACACATACCCCTACACAGCCCCCCTCCCCAATAAAAATGAAAGCGTCTGGTACGCCACTGTTTCCAAAACGGAGCCTCCAGCTGTTGCAAAACAACAACAACCGTTGACTGTCCAGGCATGCTGGGAGTTTTGCAACAGCTGGAGGCACCCTGTTTGGGAATCACTGGCGTAGAATTCCCCTATGTCCACCCCTATGCAAGTCCCTAATTTAGGCCTCAAATGCGCATGGCGCTCTATCTTTGGAGCCCTGTCGTATTTCAAGGCAACAGTTAAGGGTCACCTATGGGGTATCGCCGTACTTGGGAGAAATTTTTAGGGGTATTTTCTGCTATTACCCTTTTTAAAAGTGTAACATTTTTGGGAAAACAAGCATTTTAGGTAAAAAATTATTATTTTTTTTTTTTACATATGCAAAAGTCGTGAAACACCTGTGGGGTATAAAGGTTTACTTAACCCCTTGTTACGTTCCACGAGGGGTCTAGTTTCCAAAATGGTATGCCATGTGGGTTTTTTTTTTGCTGTCCTGGCACCATAGGGGCTTCCTAAATGTGGCATGCCCCCAGAGCAAAATTTGCTTTCAAAAAGCCAAATGTGACTCCTTCTCTTCCGAGACCTGTAGTGCGCCAGCAGAGCACTTTTCACCCCCATTTGGCATGTTTTCTGAATCGGGAGAAATTGGGCTTCAAATTTTTAGGGGTATTTTCTGCTATTACCCTTTTAAAAAATGTAAAATTTTTGGGAAAACAAGCATTTTAGGTAAAATTATATATTTTTTTTTTACATTTGCAAAAGTCGGGAAACACCTGTGGGGTATAAAGGCTCACTTTATCCCGTGTTACATTCCCCAAGAGGTCTAGTTTCCAAAATGGTATGCCATGTGGTTTTTTTTTTTTGCTGTTCTGGCACCATAAGGGCTTCCTATATGCAACATGCTCCCCAAAAACCATTTCAGAAAAACTTACTCTCCAAAATCCCCTTGTCGCTCCTTCCATTCTGAGCCCTCTACTGCACCCGCCGAACACTTTACATAGACATATGAGGTATGTGCTTACTTGAGAGAAATTGGGCTACAAATACAAGTAAAAATTTTCTCCTTTTACCCCTTGTAAAAATTCAAAAATTGGGTCTACAAGAACATGTGAGTGTAAAAAATGAAGATTGTGAATTTTCTCCTTCACTTTGCTGCTATTCGTGTGAAACACCTAAAGGGTTGAAACACTGACTGAATGTCATTTTGAATACTTTGGGGGGTGTAGTTTTTATAATGGGGTCATTTATGGGGTATTTCTAATATAAATACCCTTCAAATCCACTTCAAACCTGAACTGGTCCCTGAAAAATATCGAATTTGAAAATTTTGTGAAAAATCGGAAAATTGCTGCTTAACTTTGAAGCCCTCTGGTGTCTTCCAAAAGTAAAAACAGGTAAATTTTATGATGCAAATATAAAGAAGACATATTGTATATGTGAACCAAAAAAAAATGTATTCGTAATATCCATTTTCCTTACAAGCAGAAAGCTTCAAAGTTAGAAAAATGCAAATTTTCTAATTTTTCATCAAATTTACGGATTTTTCACCAAGAAAGGATGCAAATATCAACAAAAATTTACCACTATGTTAAAGTAGAATATGTCACGAAAAAACAATCTCGGAATCAGAATGATAACTAAAAGCATCCCAGAGTTATTAATGTTTAAAGTGAAAGTGGTCAGATGTGCAAAAAACGCTTCGGTCCTTAAGGCCAAAATGGGCTTGGTCCTGAAGGGGTTAAAGCATACCTGTCAGATCCAACAAATTTTTTTTTTTTAATATATCACTCAGTACCTAATCCTGACCATGTACATCTAATTTTTAGATGCACCTTTATTTTATTTTTTTGATTACACTTTTAATTTAGTAGTGTTGCTTGTAAATATTCGCAATGCGAATTTTATTCACGAATATCGCATATTCGCAAATATAGCACTATATATTCATAAATTACGAATATTTTTTTTTTTCACAGTACACATCACAGTGATCATCCCTCTCTGCTTCCAGCTTGTGTGGTGTAAGAAGGCTCTAATACTACTCTGTGAGACTGGCGTACGAATTTTTGCATGTGCGAATATTTGCATATGCTAATTTTCGTATATGCTAATTTCCGCTTAAGCTAATTTTTTACATGCTAATTTTCGCATATGCTAATTTTCGCATACGCAAATTTTCACATATGCGAAAATAAAAGCGAATATTACGAATATACGAATTTAGCGAATGTATGACGAATATTCGTCCATATATTCGCGAATATTCACAAATTCGAACATGGCCTATGCCGCTCAACACTATAATTTAGCTCAATTTAGCTCTGAATTCCTCTAAAAGGGAGGGAGCATGGCCTCACTATCCAGGTCTCCGCCCCCTCCCTCAGTATGCTGTCTGCTCACATCTCCCCCAGCATTAGCAAAACTACAACTCCCAGCTTGTCCTCACTGACAGTAGCGGGACACAAGCTGACAGTGGGAGGGTTTTTCCTCTGGCTGTTAGCCCTGTACTCACAGCTGTCAATCAAGGAAGTGTGTCCATGACATAGGTGATGACGCATGGACACAGCAGGACTAGTATGTGTCCAAGCAGGGAGGGGGGGCAGTTCTTTGACTGGCTTTTTCAGTGATAGTAATTCCAAAACCTTTTGGTTTTGCATGCTTTACAACATATCAAAAGTTTTTGTATCTGACAGTGCCCATTTAAAGATTAGTACTACCCCATGTCCATTCTCTCTCTCTCTCTCTCTCTCTCTCTCTCTCTCTCTCTCTCTCTCTCTCTCTCTCTCTCTCTCTCTCTCTCTCTCTCTCTCTCTCTCTCTCTCTCTCTCTCTCCTCCCTCTCTCTCTCTCTTTCTCTCACCTTGAATTTCCGAACTGAATCTATTGATAAAATTCCACTCATAAATTCTGTCACAGATTCTGATTCTAGCTACCACAGAAAGAATTGACATGTAATTTTTGTCTGCAGAATCCACTCATCTGCCAAATGTCCGCCGGAAATGTGAACATACCCAAAGGGGAAGACACATTTTTATGACTTTCTATTTAGTATTAGTTCTTGCTCATTACACATACAGGTTTATGAAAGTGTATATAAGGTTTATGAAAGTGTATAACAAGAGACAGCAAGGGGCACTATTATTGACATCAATGTATAATATCTCATAACAGAAACAGCTTTTGAGATGCATACAATATTCCTCATGGGATAACAACCCTTTATTTAGGATTTTAATTAGACATGTTAAGTAACTTCTTATTTATGTTTTAAGGGAAAGAATATTTTAATTTGACAGACAACATAGAGGATTAAGAATATTTTAATTTACTTGACAGCTAAGACTTATTGATATTTTTTCCCAAGAAAGGTCTCAAATGTTAGTCAGGATTAGTGTCAGTTAAGAAAGGTCCAATGAAAATAAAGCTTCATGAATAAAATCCTGAATTCTGCCCTAGGCCACATATTTCGCTCATCCATACCTGCAGAAATTCAAAGACCTAATTGGCCTCAGGAGTTGCTGCTGGGGAGTTAGAATTTATCCAAGTCAATATTGTTTTTTATTTCAGCAATTCACAAGCTGCACATCCACAGAGTGGTATTAACCATTTGGCTATGATTGAATAATTTACCAAGTTGGTTCTGTATTTCTCATGCTCCATACCAAGTCCCCAGTGATGTTATATTAAATTTCACACAACGTTAATATTTCATAAATAGCCTGTATTCTTCTATAATGCATTAATGTTGGCATTAACTGTTTTTACATTGTTGTATTCATAAATCCATATTGTAAATTTTTTTTTCTATTGATTAAACTGTATTAGGGCTTGTTATTGCAGAATGAGTTGTACTTCTTAATAGTGCTGTTTTGGGGTACATATATGTTCAACAATATATTTTTTAGGAGGGAATGGGAAAGATGCAAATATTTACTTTTTAAATATATTGTTTTATGTTTCTCTTCACTTTTTCTGAAAGGAACTGAGGTATGTTCTGTTAGAGATGTGCGATCTGAACCAAAGGTGTTAATAATGGTTATAATGAGGCACAAGTGGTTCAATCAAAATGCATTGGGTTACGATCAAAGGGTACTGTCATTTGCAAAAACTTTTTATATATTGTAGATAATAACATATCTATCTATCTATCTATCTATATATATATATATATATATATATATATATATATATATATTAGATATTAGTTAAAAATGTGTATATTTTGGGGTTGGAAAAATGCTATCTTGTCCCTGCAACTATTGTCTGTGTGTGTCCACTGGGACAAAATACAGGATGTGTGGGCTAGACAAGCAGAGCTCTGAGCAGGTTCCTGGCTTGTCAATCAGTGTCATGTCGTAGAGCATCAGTGCACAGAACCCTGCTTGCCTCAGTGTACAGAGCCCTGCTTGTCCTCAGTGTACAGAGCCCTGCTTGTCCTTAGTGCACAAAATCCCGCTTGTCGTCAGTGTACAGAGCCTTGCTTGTCCTCAGTGCACAGAGCCCTTCTTGTCATCAGTGTACAGAGCCCTTCTTGTCCTCAGTGCACAGAGCCCTGCTTGTCCTCAGTGCACAGAGCCCTGCTTGTCCTCAGTGTACAGAGCCCTGCTTGTCCTCAGTACACAAAGTCCCGCTTGTCGTCATTGTACAGAGCCTTGCTTGTCCTCAGTGAAGAGACCTGCTTGTCCTCACTGCACAGAGCCCTGCTTTCAGTGCACAGAGCCCCACTTGTCCTCAGTGCACAGATCCCTGCTTGTCCTCAGTATACAGAGCACTGCTTGTCCTCAATGCACAGAGTCCTGCTTGTCCTCAGTGTACATAGCCCTGCTTCTCCTCAGTGTATAGAGCCCTGCTTGTCCTCAGTGTATAGAGCCCTGCTTGTCCTCAGTGCACAGAGCCCTGCTTGTCCTCAGTGCACAGAGCCCTGCTTGTCCTCAGTGTATAGAGCCCTGCTTGTCCTCACTGCAGAGCCCTGCTTGTCCTCACTGCAGAGACCTGTTTGTCCTTAGTGCACAGAGCTCTGCTTGTCCTCAGTGTACAGAGCCCTGCTTGTCCTCAGTGCACAGAGCTCTGCTTGTCCTCAGTGTACAGAGCTATGCATGTCCTCAGTGAATAGATCCTTGCTTGTCCTCAGTGCACAGAGCCCTGCTTGTCCTCAGTGCACAGAGCCCCGCTTGTCCTCAGTTTACAGAGCCATGCTTGTCTTTACTGCACAGAGTCCTGCTTGTCCTCAGTGCACAGAGCCCTGCTTGTTGTCAGTGTACAGAGCCCAGCTTGTCCTCAGTGCACAGAGCCCTGCTTGTCATCAGTGTACAGAGCTATGCTTGTCCTCAGTGTCCAGAGCTATGCTTGTCCTCAGTGTATAGAGCCCAGCTTGTCCTCAGTGCACAGAACCCTGCTTGTCCTCAGTGCACAGAGCTATGCTTGTCCTCAGTGTACAGAGCCCTGCTTGTCCTCAGTACACAGAGCCGTGCTTGTCCTCAGTGCACACAGCCCCGCTTGTCCTCAGTTTACAGAGCCATGCTTGTCCTTACTGCACAGAGTCCTGCTTGTCCTCAGTGTACAGAGCCCTGCTTGTCCTCAGTGCACAGAGCCCTGCTTGTCCTCAGTGCGCAGAGCCCTGCTTGTCCTCAGTGTACAGAGACCTGCTTGTCCTCAGTGTACATATGCCTGCATGTCCTCACTGCACAAAGCCCTGCTTGTCCTCAGTGCACAGAGCCCTGCTTGTCCTCAGTGTACAGAGCCCTGCTTGTCCTCAGTGCACAGATCCCTGCTGGTCCTCAGTACAAAGAGCCCTGCTTGTCCTCAGCGCACAGATCCCTGCTTGTCCTCAGTACAAAGAGCCCTGCTTGTCCACCCTGATGTCCTGTATTTTGTCTCTGTCAGTGACACAGGCAACAGCTGCAGGAACAAGCCTGTAGTTTTTGTTCTCAAAAATATACTCATTTTAAACTGAAGTATTTTACAAATATACATGTAATGTTATTATCTACAGTATGTAAAAAGATTTTGCTAATGACAGTGCCCATTTAAGAATTCCAATTTCTCGTGAAATCAATACAATGTCACAACATGTTACCAAAACACTCAAAAGGTTTCATTTACATAACAATTACTGGACATCAACACATAGATGACAGAGTGTCAACAAATCATGTTGTGAAAAGCTGATAATATGACAGCATATGTCTCTGAGTACATAAGGGGGGATTTATCAATGTTTGTATGCCAGTTTCCTAACATAAACAAGGGAGAATATCATCTTTTCAAGAAAACTGATGTTGTACAAGGGCCTTTCACTCAACTATTTGGGGCCAAATATTCGGGTCAGTGCTGCCTATCTGCCGTGTCAGGAGGAATTTCTTGGATGCAGCTTTCCAAATATCATGTCAATGATTAATGGAAAAGAATACATATTTTGCATCTGTACAAAGTGGAGGAATGAGGCTAGGACTCCGTAAAACAACTTGTAAAGTTTATTGAATTCCTTTTGCAATTCCAGTAAATACAAATGCTTGAATACAGCTTTGTTTCTTACACCAGGAGTCAAGATAGCTTTAGCACAAGTATGTGAAAGTGTGCTGCAGATGTATGTGCAGCTATTAAGGTTTTCTAGCTTGGTAGTGCAAGGTACGAAATAGGACTCCACTTTACTCTTTTTTTTTCTGGTAATCTGTAACATGACACTGAAAGACTGTACTGTTCCCTACCTGACAATTCGATAATATTTAAAATCTTTTATCCATTTTTTTCAGCTCCTGAGCTCATCCCAAACTAATACCTTTAAGGAAAATAAAGTGTCCTTTGGGAATCAAATTAAGAGAAAGAAACTGTGCTATGGATAATAAGTCAAACTCTGCAATGTTAGTGTGTGTGGTCAAATAGGTAATAGGGAAACAGTGTTGGGTTAAGAAATGTTGTGTGAAAAATGACTATAGTGCAACACTGTACACAATTGCAATTTTTTTGAAATCACTTTAGTTTTGAATTTAGCACCAAAATACTTGCTTAAAGACTGCTCACTGTCCTGCTCCCCACCCCTTATAACCCTGACTTCATAGCCCTGTAGTCAGCAGGTGACCCAGTGCTGGGTCTTGCATTGGCTATGGATGCTATGATGATGGAGCAAAAGGCTCCATCTTTGAATACAAAGTTATGAGTGGCATGGGACAGGGACAACAGAAAGGAATTTTGGTACTTATAGGGGTGATAGACCAGGCTGCCCCAACATTATGGTTATTTACCTGTAAAAGAAGGTGAGTGGGAAGGGAAGATAATGGTACAAACAGACTACGAAACATACAAGTGGGGATCAAAAGTTTGGGCACCCCAGGTAAAAATTTGTATTAATGTGCATAAAGAAGCCAAGGAAAGATGGAAAAATCTCCAAAAGGCATCAAATTACAGATTAGACATTCTTATAATTTGTCAACAAAAGTTAGATTTAACATTTTCAAAATAACAGAATACAAAAAAATGGCGTCTGCAAAAGTTTGGGCACCCTGCAGAGTTAATATCTTACACTGCTCCCTTTGGCAAGTATCACAGCTTGTAAACGCTTTTTGTAGCCAGCCAAGAGTCTTTCAATTCTTGTTTGAGGTATCTTTGCCCATTCTTCCTTACAAAAGTCTTCCAGTTCTTTGAGATTTATGGGCTGTCTGTCAGGCACTGCTCTTTTAAGGTATATCCATAAATTTTCAATTATGTTGAGGTCAAGAGATTGTGAAGGCCATGGCAAAACCTTCAGTTTACTCCTCTTAATGTAATCCCTCGTGGATTTCATGGTGTGTTTAGGATCATTATCCATTTGTAGAAGCCATCCTCTCTTTAACTTCAGCTTTTTCACAGATGGCATCAAGTTAGCATCCAAAATTTGCTGAAATTTGATTGAATTCATTTTTCCTTCTCCCTGTGAGATGTTCCCTGTGCCACTGGCTGCAATACAACCCCAAAGCATGATTGATCCACCCCCATGCTTAACAGTTGGACAGAGGTTATTTTCATTAAATTCTGTTCCCCTTCTTCTCCAAACGTACCTTTGCTCATTCTGGCGAAAAAGTTCAATTTTAACCTCATCAGTCCACAGAACTTAAATATAATAGGAGTACGCGCTGGGAAAAATAGCTGTATAAAATGACAATAGATAAAAAACAGAGGAGATGTCCTACCTTCTGTTTAGTAGTGCTTCATCATACTGGAAACAACGTTGCATATATTTCTGGAAAATAGTATAAAGATAATATGTCCGCGAAGAAATGAATAGATCCTTCTGGGGTGGGCCCGTTAAGGGGTAGCTCCAGCGCTGAAAAATGTAATACAATGTTATCTACAAATCCTTAACATAGATAGGATATGTTTCCAAAATATATCAGGCTTGTCTATATGTTAACTTGCAAAGTTCAAACGCTGATTTTTGTGGTGATGACGTAGAAGAGGTTTTCTTCTGATGACTCTTCCATGAAGACCATATTTGTACAAGTATCTCTTTATAGTGGAATAGTGTACCACAACTCCAGTGTCTGACAGATCTTTCTGGAGGGAATGTGCAGTCAAACGTGGGTTTTGAATTGTTTTTCTCACAATCCTGCGAGCTGTTCTGTATGAAATTTTTCTTGGTCTTCCAGATCTTGCTTTAACTTCCACTGTTCCTGATGACTGCCATTTCTTAATTACATTCCGGACAGAGTATATTGACATCTGAAAACTTTTAGCTATCTTCTTATAGCTTTCTCCAGCTTTGTGAGCATCAACTATTTTCAGTTTCAGATTTCTAGACAACTGCTTATAAGAACCCATGGTGCTGATTGTTGGGGCAAGGTCAGATGAGTCTGGGCATTTAAAACCTTTGAGATTGACATCACCTGGTCTTCCCAGGTGATGATTGAGAACAATCCATGACACTGGCAGGTCTCAGCTTTGCAAAGGGGGCAGTGCATGCTATAAATTCTGCAGGGTGCCCAAACTTTTGCAGATGCCATTTTTTTTGTTTTCTGTCATTTTGAAAGTGTAAATGATGAAAATAAAATCTAACTTTTGCTGACATAGTATAAGAATGTCTAATCTGTAATTTGATGCTTTTTGGAGATTTTTCCATCTTTCCTTGACTTCTTTATGCACATTAATACAAATTTTTACCTGGGGTGCCCAAACTTTTAATCCCCATTGTACATAAAGAAAAGAACAAAAATAAAGAATATGAGACCATATACTTTGGGAAAGTAGGTCACTATTGCCTGTGGTGGGACAGTCATCACAAGCTAAGTTGAAGGAGAGACCTGTATCCACTCGGATCCTGGGAGGAAATTCCCAGAAGGTCTAGGTGGGTAACCAGGATCAATATTAAAAAAAATAGCCATATTTTAAAACATTGTCATAACACACTGCAGTAAAAACATAAACAGGCAACAATAAAGGAGGCTAAAAAACATAATAAATATCAGAAAGAGTTGAGGGGGAACAGAGTTTGTGTCCATAGATTAAAATCTGAGAGGTTAGTCAAATTGGGAAATGGAGGTACAAGATCTTTCTTTGACAAATGAACTTTAAAGAGTACATGTCATATCCCACAAAAAATGACATATGTTACTAAGTACCTAATGCTGATCATGTACATATGATGTTTATGAGTCTAACACCTATATTTTTCTCACAAATACATTATTTCTGCTGCTCACTTGGTTTTTACTCTGCATGACTCATCTTCCTCTTCTATTTAGTTTTTATATAATTCTTTATTGCAGTTTCTCATTACTATACAAAAATGGGATACATGATTACAAAATATACACATAGACACTTCACATATACAATGCACTAAATATAAAACACAGATTGATAATATAGTACATATCATGCTGATATCATTGAACAATTATTTATAATCATGATTCCTGAAATAAATTATAAAATCAACCCTCCCCCCAACCCTCTCCCTCCCTCTGACAGGTGAAAGGAGAGAGAGGAAATAAAAAGGCAGAAACCTATCCCTACTAGAGATTAGCAAATTTTCGAAAAATTCGATTCAGCCGATTAGCCGAATTTTCTGAAACATTTCGGTTCAGTCGGAATTTATTCACAGTGAATCGCTATTAAAAATGACTATTTCTGGGCTACAGAGAGCCTCAATAGGGGTTTAGAACACTTTGCCTTATCCTAACACTAATTAGGAATGTCAGGATTCGGCAGGCTGGAGGTGGATCCTCTGTGTCAGAGAGGGATTGGCGTGGATCGTACCTGTGGACCGGTTCTAAGTTGCTACTGGTATTCACCAGAGCCCACCGCAAAGCGGGATGGTCCTGCTGCGGCGGTAGCAACCAGATCGTGTCCACCGGTAATGGCTCAACCTCACTGACTGCTGAGAGTGGCGTGGGACAGGAGGACAAGACAGAGGCGAGGTCAGACGTAGCAGAAGGTCAGGGCAGGCGGCAAGGTTCGTAGTCAAGGGCAACGGCAGAAGGTCTGATAACACTGGTAAGGCAAACACAGAAACGCTTTCACTGGGCACTGAGGCAACAAGATCTGGCAATGCTGGGAAGGGGAAGTGAGGTTTTATAGGCATGGAGCAGATGTTTTATAGGCATGGAGCAGATGGGAGCTAATTACACTGATTGGGCCAGGCACCAATTAGTGGTGCACTGGCCCTTTAAATCTTAGAGAGCCGGTGCGCGAGCGCCCTAGAGAGCGGAGCCGCGCGCGCCAGGACGTGACAGCCGGGGAACGGGACAGGTAAGCAGATTGGGATGCGTCCCGCTATGCGAATCGCATCCCCGCCGGCAGTGACAGTGCAGCGCTCCCGGTCAGCGGGTCTGACCGGGGAGCTGCAGAGAGGAGAACGCCGCGAGTGCTCCGGGGAGGAGCAGGGACCCAGAGCGCTCGGTGTAACAAGGAATATGCTGTGTTAATGAAATAATACTGTTATTCAGTATGACATGCAAATTACAGGCATCGCTATTAGAATCACTGACACACAGCGTCTGGATGTGGCAGTAGGGAGACCATAGGGCGTCACAATTGAAGAGATTAAAGAGATTTTTTAACATTATTTTTATTTAATTTCATTTTAACTTATATATTTTTTTTTAAAAATCCCTTTTTGAGGACCCATTTTGGTGAGCATCGAGCTGGCTGTCCGCCGCAAGGCGAGCTACAACCTGTTCCAGCCTCTGCCTCTAAGCACCCCCTTTTCAACTGTCTTACTCTGTGTGGAACTGCAAATGTTTCATTTAATCATGGTTCATTGTCATCGCTCCAACCTGTTTCATTGGATTCTTGTGGTAATTCCAGAAGTAATATATGATGACGACCATGGGGCTTCAGTCTTGAAAAGATTACATAGATTTTTTTAAATTTAAATAGAAGAAGATGTTGAATAGATTCACAAGTTTAATGTGCCAGCAGCATGAGGAGATCAAATGGTGGCACAATGACAGAGCCTGTTAATTGGAATGAGAAAACTTTAAATCCTTTTTTGAGGACCCATTGGAAGGCAAGTCTGGTGCCAGCAGCCACAATAATTCCAGCTCCAATAGTGTATAATTTCTGCAGTATAAACTATGGTACAGCTTCTAGTTGTACCTTAAAATCGAGCTGGTGGTCCACCACGAGGACAGCTACCGCCTGTCCCATCCCCATGCTCTGAGTGTCCATTTGAAAAGGGAGGGACTGCAGTACCTGCAACGTGTGCTGTTAGATAAGTGGGCGCATAAAGCTAGAAGTGGCTGCAGTGAAAAAGCTTGTACTTGTATCTTAAAATCGAGCTGGCGGTCTTCTGCGAGGCAAGCTACCTCCTGTTCCAGCCCCTGCCTCTCAGCCCCCCAACTGTGAAAGTTCAAATGTTTAATTTAATCAGTTATGGTTCATTGTTATCGCTCCAACCTGTTTCATTGGAATCTTGGTGTAATTCCTCAGTCTTGGAAAAATTACATTGATTTGTTTTTTATTTAAATTGAAGATTTTGATTACATTCGCAAGTTTAATGTCCCGGGTGCCCGAAGTGTTTACTTTCAACTAATACTGTATGACCACACCCAATATAAAAAGGAGTCACATGGCGGCACAATGACAGAGCCTAGAGGTGGCAGCAGCCCGACGAGACCATAGGGCCTCACAATAGAAAAGATTAAAAATATTTTGTCAAATTATTAATTGAAGATTTAAAATAGATTTACATTTTAAAAGTTTAATTTAAATTTAGTGTTGAGCGGCATAGGCCATATTCAAATTTGAGATATTTCGCGAAGATATGGACGAATATTCGTCATATATTCGCTAAATTCTCATATTCGTAATGTTCGCGTTTTATTTTCGCATATGCGAAAATTCACGTATGCGAAAATTTGTTTATGGAAAATTAGCATATGCAAAAATTAGCATAAGTGAAAATTCGCTAATGCGAAAAATTTGCTTAATCAAAAATTTGCATAAGTGAAAATTCGCAAAAGCTAAAATTTGCATATACAAATTTTCGCATATGCGAAAATTGGAGCACCAGTCTCACACAGTAGTATTAGAGCCTTCTTTACACCACACAAGCTGGAAACAGAGAGGGATGATCACTGTGCTGTGTACTGTGAAGAAAAAAAAAAAAAAGAATATTCGTAATTACGAATATATAGTGCTATATTCGCGAATAAAATTCACATTGCGAATATTCGCGAGCAACACTATTTAAATTTCCAACGGCATGAGGATACCATATGGTGGCACAATGACACAGCCTGGAGGTGGCAGCAACATGAGGAGACCATAATGTGGCAGAATGACACAGCCTGAAATTTACTTCAGCAAGAGGAGAGCATATAGTGGCAGAATAACCCAGCCTGGAGGTGGCAACAGCCAGATGAGACCATAGAGCCTCACAATTGAAAAGATTAAGGATATTGAGGAAAATTTTAATTGAAGATTTAAAATAGATTAAGATAAAGTTTCATTTAATGTGCCAGCAGCATGAGGAGACTGCATGGCCACAGTGCGTCTAGGTCCTCTGTCTCGTCTTCCTCATCACCGTGTAGTTCCACTGCCTGCTCCTGCTCCTACTCCCCTTTCAGATGACTATAAAAACCACCCATTTTGCAAAACCTTGCCTGTGCTTCACTGTCCCCCTCCCCATCCTCCTCCTCCAGTTCAGCCCCCACAGGGCTCATGTGGCCTCGAGATGTAGGTGCCACGTCTCCAGTGCCCTGACCAGCCATCGTTTCCAACAAGTGTTGTAGGATATGAAGCAGTGGAATGACGTTGTTCATCCCATAATCCTGGCAAATGACTAATAATGTGGCGTCCTCAAAGGGCCTGAGCAAACGGCATGTTTCATGTATGAGCTGCCACTGGTTGACATTGAAGTTGCACAGGGAAGTCCCCCTATCCGATTGGATCATCATGAAATCGGTGAATGCTTTTCTCTGTTCGTATATTTGGTACAACATATTGAGGATGGAATTCCAACTTGTGGAAATGTTGCAAATCTGACTGGGTCCGGGGATGCCGTTCTGACCCTTCAGCTCAAGGAGGGTGTGCTTTCCGGTGTATGAGTCGCTGAAGTGTATGCATTCTTCCCATTATCAGGATGTCTTGCAGATGGGGGTAACACTTCAGGAATCGCTTGACAACCAGATTGAAAACGTGTGTCATGCAGGGTGCATGGCTCAGGCTTCCTTGACGTAGTGCAGACGAGATCTTGTTTCCGTTGTTGGTCACCATGTTCCCGTTTCCAGTTTTCATGGAGTAAGCCATTATTCGATTTCTTGGTGAATTACTTTTAGCAGTTCCTCCCCTGTGTGACTCCGTTCGACAAGTCAAACCATGTGAAGAACAGCATTACACTGCCGTGCCCAGCACACATGGTATGATGGAGGGGCACTGAGACACAAGATCGTTTTCTTCTGCCTACCTGCCTCAGCTACTATTCTGACCCTTCCACCCTCCTGATGCTACACATCTGATGTCAAGTTCTCCCTTTTTCACCCACTTTCGTCAACGGGTACTGGTATTGCCACTCACCACCCCACTATGTCACCGGGTCACTTTCAGGACTCCTGATGCTGCTGATGCCACCTTCAGGGGTCTCATTCTGCCACCATATGTTCTCCTCGTGCTGCTGCCACCTCCAGGCTGTCTCATTCTGCAACTATATGGTCTCCTCATGTTTCTGCCACCTCCAGGCTGTGTCATTCAGCAACTATATGGTCTGCTCTTGCTGCCGCCAACTCCAGGCTGTGTAATTCAGCCACTATATGGTCTCCTCAGGCTGCCACCAACTATGGGCTGTGTCATTCAGCCACATGTGGTCAGGCTGTGTCATTCAGCCACATGAGGTCTCCTCATGCTGCTGGTAAATTGATAAAAAAAACTTTTAGGTTCATCTATTTGAAATATTCAATTTAAAAGATAAAAAGTATCTTTAATCTTTTCAGTTGTGAGGCCCTATGGCCTCATCAGGCTTTTGGCACCACCAGGCTGGGTCATTCAGGTACTATATGGTATCCTCATGCTGCCACCCCCTCCGCGCTGTGTCATTCAGCCACTATATGGTCTCCTCATGCTTACGCCACCTTGACGCTGTGTCATTAAGCCACTATATGGTCTCCTCATGCTGCCGCCAACACAAGGCGGTGTCATTCAGCCACTATATGTTCTCCTCATGCTGCCGCCAAATACAGGCTGTGTCATTCAGCCACTTTATGGTCTCCTCATGCTTCCACCACCTCCAGGCTGTGTGGCTCTACCGCCAGGTGGTGTCCTCATGCTGCTGGCACATTAAATAAAACTTTTTAGGTTAGTCTATTTTAAAGCTTCAATTTATATGTTAAAAAATATCTTAAATCTTTTCAATTGTGAGGCCTTATGGTCTCATCAGGCTGTTGCCACCTTCAGGCTGGGTCACCCACTATATTGTCTCCTCATGCTGCCGCCACCTCCACGCTGTGTTTTTCAGCCACTATATGGTCTCCTCATGCTGCCACCATCTCCATGCTGTGTTTTTAAGCCACTATCTTGCCTCCTCATGCTGCCATCACCTCCACGCTATGTCATTCAGGCACTATATGGTCGCCTCATGCTGCGGCCAACTCCAGGCTTTGTCATTCAGCCACTATATGATCTCCTCATGCTGCCGCCAACTCCAGGCTGTGTAATTCAGCCACTATATGGTCTCCTCATGCTGCCGCCAACTATGGGCTGGGTCATTCAGCCACTATATGGTCTCCTCATGCTTCCACCACCACCAGGCTGTGTGACTGTACCGCCATGTGGTCTCCTCATGCTGCTGGCACATTAAATAAAACTTTTTAGGTTTATCTATTTGAAATCTTCAATTTAAATGTTAAAAAATATCTTTTTTTTTTCAATTGTGAGGCCCTATGGTCTCATCAGAATGTTGCCACCTCCAGACTGGGTCATTCAGCCACTATATGTTCTCCTAATTCTGCCACCACCTCTGTGCTGTGTCATTCAGCCACTAAATTGTCTCCTTATTCTGACGCCATCTCCAGACTGTTTCATTCAGTCACTTTATTGTCTCCTCATACTGTCGTCAACTACAGGCTGTGTCATTCAGCCACTATATGGTCTCCTCATGCTTCCACCACCTTCAGGCTGTGTGACTGTACCGCCATGTGGTCTCCTCATGCTGCTGGCACATTAAATAAAACTTTTTAGGTTCATCTATTTGAAATCTTCAATTTAAATGTTAAAAAATATCTTTAGTATTTTTAATAGTGAGGCCCTATGGTCTCATGAGGCTGTTGCCACATCCAGGCTGGCTCATTCTGCCACTATATGGTCTCCTCATGCTGCCACCACCTCCACATTGTGTCATTCAGCCACTCTATGGTCTCCTCATGCTGCCGTCACCTCCACACTGTGTCATTCAGGCACTATATGGCCTCCTCATGCTGCCGGCACCTCCACACTGTGTCATTCAGGCACTATATGGTCTCCTCATGCTGCCGCCACCTTCAAGCTGTGTCATTCAGTCACTATATGGTCTCCTCATGTTGCCGCCACCTCCACGCTGTGTCATTCAGCCACTATATGGTCTCTCATGCTGCCACCACCTCCACGCTATGTCATTCAGGCACTATATGGTCTCCTCATGCTGCGGCCAACTCCAGGCTTTGTCATTCAGCCACTATATGGTCTCCTCATGCTGCCGCCAACTATGGGCTGGGTCATTCAGCCACTATATGGTCTCCTCATGCTTCCACCACCTCCAGGCTGTGTGACTCTACCGCCAGGTGGTGTCCTCATGCTGCTGGCACATTAAATAAAACTTTTTAGGTTAGTCTATTTTAAATCTTCAATTTATATGTTAAAAAATATCTTAAATCTTTTCAATTGTGAGGCCTTATGGTCTCATCAGGCTGTTGCCACCTTCAGGCTGGGTCACCCACTATATTGTCTCCTCATGCTGCCGCCACCTCCACGCTGTGTTTTTCAGCCACTATATGGTCGCCACATACTGCCGCCACCTCCACACTGTGTCATTCAGCCACTATATGGTCTCCTCATGCTGCCACCATCTCCATGCTGTGTTTTTAAGCCACTATCTTGCCTCCTCATGCTGCCACCACCTCCACGCTATGTCATTCAGGCACTATATGGTCTCCTCATGCTGCGGCCAACTCCAGGCTTTGTCATTCAGCCACTATATGATCTCCTCATGCTGCCGCCAACTCCAGGCTGTGTCATTCAGCCACTATATGGTCTCCTCATGCTGCCGCCAACTATGGGCTGGGTCATTCAGCCACTATATGGTCTCCTCATGCTTCCACCACCACCAGGCTGTGTGACTGTACCGCCATGTGGTCTCCTCATGCTGCTGGCATATTAAATAAAACTTTTTAGGTTTATCTATTTGAAATCTTCAATTTAAATGTTAAAAAATATATATATATTTTTTTTTTCAATTGTGAGGCCCTATGGTCTCATCAGAATGTTGCCACCTCCAGACTGGGTCATTCAGCCACCATATGTTCTCCTAATTCTGCCACCACCTCTGTGCTGTGTCATTCAGCCACTAAATTGTCTCCTTATTCTGACGCCATCTCCAGACTGTTTCATTCAGTCACTTTATTGTCTCCTCATACTGTCGTCAACTACAGGCTGTGTCATTCACCCACTATATTGTCTCCTCATGCTGCCGCCACCTCCACGCTGTGTCTTTCAGCCACTCTATGGTCTCCTCATGCTGCCACCATCTCCATGCTGTGTTTTTAAGCCACTATCTTGCCTCCTCATGCTGCCACCACCTCCACGCTATGTCATTCAGGCACTATATGGTCTCCTCATGCTGCGGCCAACTCCAGGCTTTGTCATTCAGCCACTATATGATCTCCTCATGCTGCCGCCAACTCCATGCTGTGTCATTCAGCCACTATATGGTCTCCTCATGCTGCCGCCAACTATGGGCTGGGTCATTCAGCCACTATATGGTCTCCTCATGCTTCCACCACCACCAGGCTGTGTGACTGTACCGCCATGTGGTCTCCTCATGCTGCTGGCATATTAAATAAAACTTTTTAGGTTTATCTATTTGAAATCTTCAATTTAAATGTTAAAAAATATATATATATATATTTTTTTTTTCAATTGTGAGGCCCTATGGTCTCATCAGAATGTTGCCACCTCCAGACTGGGTCATTCAGCCACCATATGTTCTCCTTATTCTGCCACCACCTCTGTGCTGTGTCATTCAGCCACTAAATTGTCTCCTTATTCTGACGCCATCTCCAGACTGTTTCATTCAGTCACTTTATTGTCTCCTCATACTGTCGTCAACTACAGGCTGTGTCATTCACCCACTATATTGTCTCCTCATGCTGCCGCCACCTCCACGCTGTGTCTTTCAGCCACTCTATGGTCTCCTCATGCTGCCACCATCTCCATGCTGTGTTTTTAAGCCACTATCTTGCCTCCTCATGCTGCCACCACCTCCACGCTATGTCATTCAGGCACTATATGGTCTCCTCATGCTGCGGCCAACTCCAGGCTTTGTCATTCAGCCACTATATGATCTCCTCATGCTGCCGCCAACTCCATGCTGTGTCATTCAGCCACTATATGGTCTCCTCATGCTGCCGCCAACTATGGGCTGGGTCATTCAGCCACTATATGGTCTCCTCATGCTTCCACCACCACCAGGCTGTGTGACTGTACCGCCATGTGGTCTCCTCATGCTGCTGGCATATTAAATAAAACTTTTTAGGTTTATCTATTTGAAATCTTCAATTTAAATGTTAAAAAATATCTTTTTTTTTTTCAATTGTGAGGCCCTATGGTCTCATCAGAATGTTGCCACCTCCAGACTGGGTCATTCAGCCACTATATGTTCTCCTAATTCTGCCACCACCTCTGTGCTGTGTCATTCAGCCACTAAATTGTCTCCTTATTCTGACGCCATCTCCAGACTGTTTCATTCAGTCACTTTATTGTCTCCTCATACTGTCGTCAACTACAGGCTGTGTCATTCAGCCACTATATGGTCTCCTCATGCTTCCACCACCTTCAGGCTGTGTGACTGTACCGCCATGTGGTCTCCTCATGCTGCTGGCACATTAAATAAAACTTTTTAGGTTCATCTATTTGAAATCTTCAATTTAAATGTTAAAAAATATCTTTAGTATTTTTAATAGTGAGGCCCTATGGTCTCATCAGGCTGTTGCCACATCCAGGCTGGCTCATTCTGCCACTATATGATCTCCTCATGCTGCCACCACCTCCACACTGTGTCATTCAGCCACTCTATGGTCTCCTCATGCTGCCGTCACCTCCACACTGTGTCATTCAGGCACTATATGGCCTCCTCATGCTGCCGGCACCTCCACACTGTGTCATTCAGGCACTATATGGTCTCCTCATGCTGCCGCCACCTTCAAGCTGTGTCATTCAGTCACTATATGGTCTCCTCATGTTGCCGCCACCTCCACGCTGTGTCATTCAGCCACTATATGGTCTCTCATGCTGCCACCACCTCCACGCTATGTCATTCAGGCACTATATGGTCTCCTCATGCTGCGGCCAACTCCAGGCTTTGTCATTCAGCCACTATATGGTCTCCTCATGCTGCCGCCAACTATGGGCTGGGTCATTCAGCCACTATATGGTCTCCTCATGCTTCCACCACCTCCAGGCTGTGTGACTCTACCGCCAGGTGGTGTCCTCATGCTGCTGGCACATTAAATAAAACTTTTTAGGTTAGTCTATTTTAAATCTTCAATTTATATGTTAAAAAATATCTTAAATCTTTTCAATTGTGAGGCCTTATGGTCTCATCAGGCTGTTGCCACCTTCAGGCTGGGTCACCCACTATATTGTCTCCTCATGCTGCCGCCACCTCCACGCTGTGTTTTTCAGCCACTATATGGTCGCCACATACTGCTGCCACCTCCACACTGTGTCATTCAGCCACTATATGGTCTCCTCATGCTGCCACCATCTCCATGCTGTGTTTTTAAGCCACTATCTTGCCTCCTCATGCTGCCACCACCTCCACGCTATGTCATTCAGGCACTATATGGTCTCCTCATGCTGCGGCCAACTCCAGGCTTTGTCATTCAGCCACTATATGATCTCCTCATGCTGCCGCCAACTCCAGGCTGTGTCATTCAGCCACTATATGGTCTCCTCATGCTGCCGCCAACTATGGGCTGGGTCATTCAGCCACTATATGGTCTCCTCATGCTTCCACCACCACCAGGCTGTGTGACTGTACCGCCATGTGGTCTCCTCATGCTGCTGGCATATTAAATAAAACTTTTTAGGTTTATCTATTTGAAATCTTCAATTTAAATGTTAAAATATATATATATATATATATATATTTTTTTTTTTTCAATTGTGAGGCCCTATGGTCTCATCAGAATGTTGCCACCTCCAGACTGGGTCATTCAGCCACCATATGTTCTCCTAATTCTGCCACCACCTCTGTGCTGTGTCATTCAGCCACTAAATTGTCTCCTTATTCTGACGCCATCTCCAGACTGTTTCATTCAGTCACTTTATTGTCTCCTCATACTGTCGTCAACTACAGGCTGTGTCATTCAGCCACTATATGGTCTCCTCATGCTTCCACCACCTTCAGGCTGTGTGACTGTATCGCCATGTGGTCTCCTCATGCTGCTGGCACATTAAATAAAACTTTTTAGGTTTATCTATTTGAAATCTTCAATTTAAATGTTAAAAAATATCTTTAGTATTTTTAATAGTGAGGCCCTATGGTCTCATCAGGCTGTTGCCACATCCAGGCTGGCTCATTCTGCCACTATATGGTCTCCTCATGCTGCCACCACCTCCACACTGTGTCATTCAGCCACTCTATGGTCTCCTCATGCTGCCGTCACCTCCACACTGTGTCATTCAGGCACTATATGGCCTCCTCATGCTGCCGGCACCTCCACGCTGTGTCATTCAGGCACTATATGGTCTCCTCATGCTGCCGCCACCTTCAAGCTGTGTCATTCAGTCACTATATGGTCTCCTCATGTTGCCGCCACCTCCACGCTGTGTCATTCAGCCACTATATGGTCTCTCATGCTGCCACCACCTCCACGCTATGTCATTCAGGCACTATATGGTCTCCTCATGCTGCGGCCAACTCCAGGCTTTGTCATTCAGCCACTATATGATCTCCTCATGCTGCCGCCAACTCCAGGCTGTGTCATTCAGCCACTATATGGTCTCCTCATGCTGCCGCCAACTATGGGCTGGGTCATTCAGCCACTATATGGTCTCCTCATGCTTCCACCACCACCAGGCTGTGTGACTGTACCGCCATGTGGTCTCCTCATGCTGCTGGCACATTAAATAAAACTTTTTAGGTTTATCTATTTGAAATCTTCAATTTAAATGTTAAAAAATATCTTTAGTATTTTTAATAGTGAGGCCCTATGGTCTCATCAGGCTGTTGCCACATCCAGGCTGGCTCATTCTGCCACTATATGGTCTCCTCATGCTGCCACCACCTCCACACTGTGTCATTCAGCCACTATATGGTCTCCTCATGCCGCCGTCACCTCCACACTGTGTCATTCAGGCACTATATGGCCTCCTCATGCTGCTGGCACCTCCACACTGTGTCATTCAGGCACTATATGGTCTTCTCATGCTGCCGCCACCTTCAAGCTGTGTCATTCAGTCACTATATGGTTTCCTCATGTTGCCGCCACCTCCACGCTGTGTCATTCCGCCACTATATGGTCTCTCATGCTGCCGCCACCTCCACGCTGTATCATTCAGGCATTATATGGTCTCCTCATGCTGCCACCACCTCCACACTGTCATTCAGCCACTATATGGTCTCCTCATGCTGCCGCCACCTCCACGCTGTGTCATTCAGGCACTATATCGCCTCCTCATGCTGCCGGCACCTCCATGCTGTGTCATTCCGGCACTATATGGTCTCCTGATGCTGCCGTCACCTTCACGCTGTGTCATTCAGGCACTGTATGGTCTCCTCATGTTGCTGCCACCTCCACGCTGTGTCATTCAGCCACTATATGGTCTCCTCATGCTGCCGACACCTCCACGCTGTATCATTCAGGCATTATATGGTCTCTTCTAGCTGCCGCCTCCTCCACGCTTTGTCATTCAGCCACTATATGGTCTCTTTATGCTGCCACCACCTCCAAGCTGTGTCATTCAGCCACTATATAGTCTCCTCATGCTGCCGCTACCTTCATGCTGTGTCATTCAGCCACTATATGGACTCCTCATGCAGCCGCCACCTCCAAGCTGTGTCATTCAGCCACTATATAGTCTCCTCATGCTGCCGCTACCTTCATGCTGTGTCATTCAGCCACTATATGGTCTCCTCATGCTGCCGACAACTACAGGCTGTGTCATTCAGCCAGTATATGGTCTCCTCATGCTTCCACCACCTCCAGGCTGTGTGACTGTACAGCCATGTGGTCTCCTCATGCTGCTGGCATATTAAATAAAACTTTTTAGGTTCATCTTTTTGAATTCTTCAAATACAGATGGCCCTCAAGATACAATATTAATTGGTACCAGGGCGACCATTGTATGTTGAAACTATTGTATGTTGAGACCATAACTCAATGGAAACCTGGTAATTGGTTCTGAAGCCACCAAAATGTCATCCAAAAATAAAAATAAAAAGTGAGGATTAAAGGGGTACATCTTCTTTTAATGTTCATGTTTTTTGCAATTGACATGTATTATATGTTTGTGTAGCATGTGTCTTTTTTTCTTACCTGTTTGTTGGCCAGGAAGTTCTGTAGTTCTGTGTTGGATCACTGACTGTTGTCCATAGGTTAGGATTAGGCTGTGAACAAGATGTCATGGCTTTTTTTTCTCTGTTCTTTCAAAACTGCATGAGAGAGATAGGCCATGCCCCCTCATCTTCCCTTCCAGGTGGTCACAGGTGTGCATGAGAGCAAGAAGCTCCTACACAACTCCTCATCTCCCCTCCCACCTGCTGTCTTGTGAGGACGCAGGTCTGCACTGAAAGAAGACAGAGAAGATGTATGTGAAGGGGAGGAAGTGTTATGTGAAGGGATAACAAGGTGCACGGGCTGGGGATGTATAGACTGCAGGGGAATAAATCTCCGACTGGGGATGATTTCTATGTGTGAAGGAAGGGGGGGGGGGAACTCCTGAATGACACATGCTGGGAGTTGTAGTCCCTGTTATGTGTGTGTATGATAGTGTTTACAAACCAGTCTGCCTCCAACTGTATCAAAACTACAACTCCCAGCATGCCTGGACAGACTTTGGGCATGCTGGGAGTTGTAGTTTTGCAACAGCTGGAGGCACACTGGTTGGGAAACACTGTCCTAGCCTATTCAGCATACACATCATGTTGCACCAGTGTTTCCAAACCAGTGTGCCTCCAGCTGTTGTAAAACAACAACACCCAGCATTCCTTGACAGCCTTTGAGCATGCTGGGAGTTGTAGTTTTGCAACAGCTGGAGGCACACTGATTGGGAAACTTTGACCTAGCCTACTAAGTATATTACAAACAAAGTGCATTGTTTCCCAACCAGGGTGTCTTCAGCTGTATCAAAACTGCAACTCCCAGCATGCCCAGACAGCTTTTGGCTGTCCGGGCATGCTGGTAGTAGTAGTTTTGCAACACCTGGAGGCACCCTGGTTGGGAAACACTGGTGCCCTACAGAGGTGTGGTGAACTACAACCCCCCAGGAGACTACAGAGGCAGCATGCTGGTGTTATATGTTATACCACAGACTGAAGACTCCTGAATGACACATGCTGGGAGTTGTAGTCCCTTTTGTGTGTGTATGCCAGTGTATCCCAACCAGGGCTGATATATATTAGTGTGCTGTGTATAAGGGGGCCGACCCGGGAAAATAGTAGGGTGGGTGTAAAGGGCGGAAAAAAAAAAAAAAAAAAGGAGCCGCCCCAAACCAGCAAGGCATGTGGCATGCTGGGATTTGTAGTTTTCAGCACAGCAAGAAACAGGAAATGGAAGCAAATATAGGAAAATAATATAGGCAAAGCAAGTCCTTACATATAAAAGTAAGAAAGATCTGCTGGGAGCTGTAATCACTGTCTATGTAGAGGACAGGAGCTTCTTCAGGGTCTTGTACAGTACACGCAGTGTCCCGAAAAAAGTAAAATGGAGCCACCCTCACCTGGAGCCCAAAGGAGCAGCGAACCCTGGCACAGGTAGAGAGTAGTACAGAACATGTAGTACCACCCTGTAATGTAGTGAGGCGCTACCAGACACCATTCAGTACATGCAATTCATTAATACAGGTGTTTTTGCAGTGAAATGTCCATTCTGATTGGTCGGTTCTTCCAGCCATTAACACCTTTCACAGATCTGGACTGTACATAGCATTGTATGCTGAGTCTGGTTTCAAGTCACAATGGTCCAGAAAAGACCATTGTATGTTGAAACTATTGTATGTTGAGGCTATTGTAAGTTGAAGGATCACTGTAAAATGTTAAAAAGTATCTTTAATCTTTTCAATTGTAAGGCCCTAAGGTCTCGTCAGGTAGTTGCCACCTCCAGGCTGGGTCATTCATCCACTATATGGTCTCCTCCTGCTGCCGCCACCTCCACAATGTGTCTTTCAGCCACTATATGGTCTCCTCATGCTGCCGCCAACTCCAAGCTGTGTCATTAAGCCACTATATGGTCTCCTCATGCTGCCGCCAACACCAGGCTGTGTCATTCAGCCACTTTACGGTCTCATCATGCTGTCATCGACTACAGGCTGTTATTCAGCCACTATATGGTCTCCTCATGCTTCCACCACCTCCAGGCTGTGTGACTGTACCGCCATGTGGTCTCCTCATGCTGCTGGCATATTAAATTAAACTTTTTACGTTCGTCTATTTGAAATCTTCAATTTAAATGTTAAAAAATATCTTACATTTTTCAATTGTGAGGCCCTATGATCTCGTCAGGCTGTGCCCACCTCCAGGCTGGGTCATTCAGCCACTGTATGGTCTCCTCATGCTGCAAACACCTCCACGCTGTGTCATTCAGCCACTGTATTGTCTCCTCATGCTGCCAACACCACCAGGCTGGGTCATTCAGCCACTACATTGTCTCCTCTTACTGATGCCACCTCCAGGCTCTGTCATTGTTTCGCTCTGCGATAGTGATTCTAATAGCGACTACTCTAATCTGCATGTCATACTACATAACAGTATTATTTCACTAACCCAGCACACACCCTATGTGTGTTACAGCAAGGAAAAGTGTTCTACAACCCTATTGAGGCTCTCTGTAGGCCAGAAATAGCCATTTTTAATACAGATTCACTGCAAATAAATTCAGACCGAACAGAATTTTTTCGAAAAATTCGGCAAATTGGCCGAATTGAATTTTTCTAAAATGTACTCATCTCTATTGGTAAACCCAATACATTTTTATGAAAAGCATAATTTGGAAAATGTGGGGGGGGGGGATTGGGTTGGTTTCATGCTGTACACTTTACTGTAAAAATGACTTGTTTTCTTTATTCTCTGGGTCAATACGATTAAAATGATACCCATGGTTACATACATTTCTATTATTGTACTGCTTTTAAAGGGAAAGGGGGCAGCCCTGTCAGGTTCCTCTACTTAAATTAAATGCTTCAGAAAATTCACCATTGATGATTATTCTGGCTTCTGGACAATTATATAAGGTTTTAATATAGCCCATTAATTCGGGTCCAAACCCAAATTTCTTTAACACAATCCAAGTATTCCCATTCAAATCTATCGAATGCCTTTGTGGCATCAAGCAATAGTATAGCTCTAGAGCCATACTTAGTTGTTTGTATACTTGAGAAAACTCTATGTAAGTTAGTATAAATCATTCTACCGAGCATAAAGATACTTTGATCTTCACTCACCAAGCAATGCATTAGTTTCTTTAATCTATTAGATATAATTTTGGCAAACATTTTTACATCAGTAAATCATAGCAACCATATCGTGCTCATCCTTCCCAAACAATGTTTGCTTCCTGAATGGACCTAGGCAGGGTTCCCCCCTACAGGATTCATCAAAAGTCGGCATGAGGCAATCACTTAGTTATCCATAAACCTGGAAGTGAAGGCCATCTGAGTCAGGGGATGAATTACCTCCAATTGTGCCTAAGGCTAATTGTAGTTCCTCCTATTGTTATTTATTTTTTCAGTTCAAGACAAGTATGGGCATCAAGTACCGGCAGGTTCATTTCATTCAAAAAAGCTTCTATTTCCACAACGTCTGAGGTACCTTCAGATGTATATAATTCTGAAAAGTAAGATGTAAATTCTAACCCAATCAATTGTTTATCAATTATCATCTCACCTTTTCTATCCCTGATTGTTTGGATGGGGGAGCTTTGCTGGCCACTCAGGATGTTAGATAGCATTTTATTAGGTTGACCACGCTGAATTAACTGTTTGCATCATAGAAAGGATAATCTATGTTGGACTTTCTCTCTAATCAAATCACTATATTTTCACTGTTTCTCCTCTAAATTAGAGCTTGCAATGTGGTTTTTATCATGTAGTTCTTGCAGGGTTTTTACTTCCATCTTAAAAGTAAGTTCTTCCTAATTCCATTATTTCATCTTTCTACTTATTTGCTTAGAATATATCCCTCTCATATAGGCTTTCATAGTATCCCATAGTATTAACCCATCAGTTGTTCCTGGATTGGTCTCCCAGAAAGTTTCCTAGCTATTTCTTCTTCATTATTCAGTACATGCAACCAATAAGAGTTAAGTCTTCCTCTTTGAGTCTGCTGTGTTGGGTCTCTTCTTTCATTCACTGCAGGCTGCTCTGTAACCCCCTACTCTCTGTTTTAATGCTGCAGTCTCATAGACAAGAAAGGAGTGAGCTTCAGCTGGGACACAGATGATGCTATACAGGATTATGTTTTGGATGGTATGAGGACCCCTATTGTCAGAACCTGTGGGGTTAAATGGTTCTGACAGTTCTCTCTGTTTTATTTTGGTTCTTGAGTTATGTCCAGCTGCCTGGACGGGTCAGCTGACCTTGATGAGAGCACCTGTTATGGGCTTATTTAAGCTTGTAGTCTGCTCCCATACCTCACCTGCAAAAGAGCTCTGACTCCTAGCTAGTGGTTGTATTGTATCTTGAATTTCTGGTATATTTGACCCATTGAATCCGCTCTCTGACTCTTCTACTGTTTCTGCAATTGGCATTTCTGTAATCTGTTGGTATTGACTCGGCATGTGGACTGTGACTTATTGTGTGTGTATGTTTAGTTATTATTTCTGTTAGTGTGTGTTTCCATACTGTGTCCCAAACTCCGTCTGTATTATAGTTTATTTTGTTGACGTGTTGAAGTGTGTCTTTGGTGTCAAAGAGTTACAATTTTTAGGGTACATCTTAACTCCAGGACATTTTAAAATGGATCCTGAGAAAGTTAAGGCAGTTACTGACTTGGTGCGACTTACTTCTTTAAATGCATTACAACGGTTTCTTGGTTTGGCGAACTACTACAGAAAATGTATTTTAAAAAATTCTATCGTCGCAAAACCATTGACTGATTTAACTCGTTAAGGGCAGATCTGGCGAACTACTACAGAAAATGTATTTAAAAAAATTCTATCGTCGCAAAACCATTGACTGATTTAACTCGTTAAGGGCAGTTAACTGGTCTACGGAGGCAGAGACAGCTTTTGAAAATCTCAAGGGATGTTTCATCTTCACACTGATATAGTCCAACCAGATCACACCAAGCCCTTTATTGTGGAACTTGATGCTTCTAAAGTTGGTGCTGGAGCAGTATTGTCACAGAGAACCGCTTCTTTGAATAAGTTACGTCCTTGTGCCTTTTTCTCTCCAAAATTTTCCTCAGCTGAAAAAAGCTATGATGTAGGAAATTGAGAACTTTTGGCAATCAAGTGGGCTTTTGAGGAGTGGAGACATTTTCTTAAGGGGGCAGTTCATCAAGTTACAGTAATAACTGACCACAAAAATATAACCTTCCTTGAATCTGCCAAATGCCTCAATCCTCGTCAAGCCTGATGGTCTTTGTTCTTTACTTGGTTTAATTTTGTTATTACTTAACGTCTGGGTACTAAGAATGTCAAGGCTGATGCCTTATCTTGGAGTTTCAGTGCTTCTCAGCCCATTGATTTTAATTTAGAGACTATTCTCCCAGAAGGTGTGGTTATTACTGCAGTGTCTGCAGATATAACTCCTGAGATGTTGTACAATCAAGGCATGGTTCCTCCAGAGATTCCTAGAGGCATCTTTGTACCTAGCCAGTTTCGCCTCCGTATTATTGAAGAGTCTCATTGTTCCCCGTTAGCAGGTCATCCTGGCATTCGCGGTACAAAGAAATAGCTTCAAAGGAAATTCTGGTGGCCAACTCTCAACAGGGATGTGGAGGCTTTTGTTGCTTCCTGTGAAATTTGTGCTCGAGCAAAAAACTCCTCGGACACATCCCGCAGGAGAGCTGTGTTCATTGTCCACTCCAAAAAAGGCCCTGGACTCATATTTCTATGGGTTTTATGACTGATCTACCTCCATCTGTGGGAAAAACTGTTCAGTGGGTGGTGGTGGACAGGTTCAGTAAACAGTGTCATATTGTTCCACTGAAAAATCTCCCTTCAGCCAAAGTTCTTGCTGATTTATTTTTAAATTTGACCTTGACCTTGATGAGAGCACAAGGTATGGGATTATTTAAGATGGCAGTCTGCTCTCATACCCCGCCTGTGAAAGAGCTCTTACTCCTAGCTAACGCTTTTATTATATCTTGAATTTCTGGCATATTTGACCTATTGGCTCCGCTCTCTGACTCTTCTCCTGTTTCTGTGATTTGGCATTTCTGTAATCTCTTGATATTGACTCAGCTTGTGGACTGTGACTTATTATGTGTGTATGTTTAATTATTATTTCTGTTAGTGTGTGATTCCATACAGTGTCCCGTACGCCATCTGTATTACAGTTTATTTTGTTGCTGTTTGACTCCCTGCACGTATCCAGGCAGGGACTGTCACCGTGGATGGGGACCAGTCGCCTAGGGTGGGCACCCAAGTAGGCAGGGGAAGTGGGTGAGGGTGAGTTTAGGGCTTCACTCTTACCTGCCCATACATGACACCTAGTGGTCTTTTTTTTTTTATAAGCCAAGATTTCTATAAAAATAAAATAAAATGTTCTTATATAGTATATTAAAAAGGTTAATGTTTTGCAAAGATATACAACATATAAATAGTTTTTGAATCTGACAGTGCCCATTTAAATTTGGATGGTGTTAATTTGGGAAAGGATGGACATTTAGTCCCAGTATTTCATGGGCTTTATTTACCATAGATTAACTGACCTGGGGTATTAAGACCTGCAGGTGGATAAAAACAGGACACAATAGCAGCAGACTGGACTTTTCTGTCCTGTCAAAAACAATTGTAGAACAAGACCCTTCAAACAGTCTTGTTCAACAGACCAGAACAGGCAGGTGTTAAAGTTCAGTGGTCTTGGGTTTATTGTAATAATCCACATATGGCACTAAATTCCAAATGTGGCGTTTTCGGTACAGTTTTTTTGTTACAGTACCAAAAACGCCACATTTAAGCATTAGTGTTGAGCGGCATAGGCCATATTCGAATTCGCGAATATTCGCGAATATATGGACGAATATTCGTCATATATTCGCGGATATTCGCATATTCGTTATATTCCCGTTTTATTTTCGCATATGCGAACATTCACGTATGCGAAAACTATCATATGTGCATATTAGCATATACAAAATTAACATACGCGAAAATTCGCATATGTGAAAATTCGCATGTGCTAATTTTCGCATATGCTAATTTTCGCATATGCGAATTTTCGCGCGCCAGTCTCACACAGTAGTATTAGAGCCTTCTTTACACCACACAAGCTGGAAGCAGAGAGGGATGATCACTGTGATGTGTACTGTGAAAAAAAAAAAAAAAAAACGAATATTCGTAATTACGAATATATAGCGCTATATTCGCGAAATTCGCGAATTCGCGAATATGCGATATTCGCGAATAATATTCGAATTGCGAATATTCGTGAGCAACACTATTAAGCATCAGGCCGGAATCCTGGAGAAAAGATTTAAGGAGAAGAAGTATCCTAAACTAATTGTCAAACAAGCACTAAAGAAAGTCCAATATAAGTCCCAGAAAGAATGTCTCATCCCGGACACAAAGAAGAAGGAAAACCTGACAGACCAGGTGACAAACAGAAAACAAACTTTATTACAACTTTCAACAACTCTGCCACAAGAATGAAACAAATACTGAAGAACAACTGGCACATCCTCCAAAGTGATCCACATCTAAGAGGTAGGATCCCAAATCATCCTCAGGTAACGTTCCCGAGGGCGCCCACATTGAAAACCCTTCTAGTCCCCAGCCAAATTCGGCAGCATAAGGAAAAAGAAAAATCCACCTTACCGGCGGGAAGCTTCAGATGCAGCACGATTCGGTGCATGTGCTGCAAAGAAATAAAAAACAAGGTACATGCAATTAAATCACACTCTATGGAAGAAAGTTTCCAAATTAAATACAGACTGACGTGACAATCAGCCTATGTGATCTACCTGACAGATTGTGTCTGCGGCCTCCAGGACGTAGGTATGACGACACAACACCTACACTGTCGTATAAATAAACATCGACAAAACATCAAAAATACATTTCTACTGCATGGACTTTCAAGACATTGTGCCTTCACACATCCAGAAAATGCAGATCCGTTCAAAGTCACCCCGATCGATTACATCCCGGACTACTACTCCAACAGATTCGAACTCCTAAAGAAACAAAAAAATCTACTGGATGTTCAAGCTAGGTACGGTCTACCCGAAAGGGCTAAATGAGACGGTAGAAACCATCATATAAATATCATTCCGTTGTCATGTCTACCATTCCTATTCCCTATTTACCCCCCCAAACATACAAACAATCAATCCCCCCCTTCCTTCACTTTATGCTAATGTATGTCACACTAACTAACTAATTAGTTATTATGCAAATGAGATGTACTGCTGACCTTGTGAACTAACTAATTATTATGCAAATTAGATGTACTTATTATGCAAATTAGATGTACTGCTGACCTTGTGAACTGGCAGTAATCTAACTAAGGTATACTTAAAACCACTGGATACATGCAGCTGTAATACTCAATGCCTGACGAAGAATCCGCCACGGGTCTGAAACCTTTGTGTTGTATCCTTCTATTGCCAATAAAAGCCAAATTGTTTTTAAGGACTACTTTTGGAATATTGGTCGTCCTTGGGATTTTGGCGCCCGCTCATGCGTTCCAATTTTTTCCTGTTTTCTACTTGACTACATCGCTACCTGGAGGTCACGGTGAAGGACGCAGAGGCTGCCTCCTATGTATCAGGACTACAAGCACCAGCGAGTCTACAGGCGAATACAGGCGTTGTGCCCTCAGCACAACCATCCACGGTAAGGTGCAAAATCTTTGCGCATACCTTGATCTATCGTAATAATCCTCCACTAGGAGCGCACCTCGTTTTTTTCCTTTTCCAATTCTTCGCTATTATTTCTATTGGGCTTTTTGTAAAATTAATAATCGCCTCAATGTTAGGCAGCCATATTGGTTTCTGTGGCACATGTTTGCATAATATTGAAACCTCTCCATTTCCACAATCACTAAAGATACAGATAAAAAAAAATTGTTATATTTGACACTGTGATCACTGTGATCAAAATTAGGATTTGTACATTACAAGTCTATTGATCCCATGGTTTAGATGCCATGTTGAATAGCGCAATATTCAACACACATCTTCTCTAAAACCGTTTGTTAGAATAACGTATAATTTGGCAGACATGTTCATGGTTACCTCCTGTACCAAGGTTGTTAAATATGGTTCATTTGCATATTCAACATGGCCACTGCTTGCCAATAACATTTAGATAGCACTATAGTGATATGTAATTTTGTAAAATATGTTTAATATGTAGACTGTTAATCTAAAAGTTATGTTTCTTTGCACAATAGTAGATTACTCACTTTTTGTTACCACAGCTGTTCATCAGATTTGGCGGCCGTATTAGATTGCGCAATATTCTGCATACATGGTTTTCTCCAAAATTTCAGGTCAAAATAATGTGAAAATTAGCACACATTTTTTGTGATTACTCATTGTACCACATTTGATCCCATATTGGATTGCTCAATATTTTGTAGGCATGCTTTTCTCTTGAATACCTGGTCAGAAAAATGTGAAAATTAGCACACATGTCCACGATCCCCTTCTTCACCATAGGGGGTCAAAGCAATCGTGTGTTATAACCCAGCTGTGCAGCTTGGCCCCCTGTATTGCTGCTTGCAACTATATTCATTATTTTTATTGTTATTATTCCGCCACAAAATTAAAATGCTCATATCTGCTGCACTGTTACTCCAAAGCACATGTGACTTTGCATAGTGGTTGACCCGTGAGCTGTGCATAATCTTGTGTGATCTCAGGTTTGTGGACGATGTGTTCATTGCCTGGGATGGCACCGAGACGGACTTCAGGGATTTTGTAAAATCTTTGAATGAAACAAATGAAATGAATTTACGTTTTACTTACAAAATCGATGCCAAGCGGATCGAGTTTCTCAATGTGTTGGTAGAGATTAATGAAGGTGATGTACAGACGTCAGGGTACAGAAAGCCCACTGCCTCCAATTCTCTCCTTCAGTACACCAGCTACCACCCCGAACATGTAAAGACTGCTTTGCCTTCCGGTCAATTTTTGCGTCTAAGACGTATAAATAGTTCTGATGAGAAATTTTTGGTACAGGCTGGTGAGCTGAAGGAGAGATTGGGGGCACGGGGGTACCCAGAAAAGATCCTTGAGAAGGCACTAAATCGAGCATTCGCACAAGATAGAAAAACTCTACTAGATAATAGCACGAAAAGTAAGAAATGGAAAAAAACACATTTAAAGTCTCAAAGCACCACTCTACCCCGTTTCTCTTTTGCATTTAAATTCAGCCCCTTGGAAAAAATTATAAGAACAACTATTCACAATAATTGGTCTCTGATTAAAAATGATACAGACTTAGGAAAATTGGTTCATGAAAAACCTTTGATAGCCTTCAAACAGAGTAAAAACCTGAAAGATGTGGTAACCAGTAGCAACTTTCACTCTAAAACGAATACCTCAGACTGGCTGTCAAGAATCGGCCCCACGGGCAACCATAAATGTGGGACATGCATTTGGTGTCCCCATATGAAGACAGGAAAGTTTACGGTGATAGGAGGTGAAAAAAACTATAGCAAAACACAATGGGTTATTTACGCGATGGTTTGCCCGTGTGGCCGCTTCTATGTCGGCAGCACTAAACGTACATTGAACACACGATTTAGGGAACATGTTTATCCAGTTAGATTTAAAAAAGGTGCTCCCCGTTTTATTGATCACATGAATTCTGTACATGGAGGGAACTGTAGTGATTTACTCTTTCAGAGGCTAGAGGTGATCCGCAGCAAAGAGAATACAGATAAAAGAAAAATTCTACTTCAAGCGGAAGCTAAATGGTTAATTAAATTGAATGCTGCTGGAAACCTAGGGCTGAATGAAAGAGTCGACTACAGTGTCTTTTTATTATATACCTTTCGGTATTATTTATTGCAGAGTGTCCTTTTGATAAAGAAAGTCGTTTGATTCATGTTTTTAATGTTTTAATATATATGTTCTTGATTAAGTAGTTTGCACCTGTTCCGTGCATGTCACCAGAGAGAAGCTTCAAAAAGGTGATGCAGCACGGAACAGACAGGGTCTGAAGAAGCGTGTATGTGCACGCGCAACAGCTGTCACCCAGTCTTACTCTGACTAGCTGAGTCCTTGGAAACGTCCGTGCACCTTGTCTGTTTTTGCACCTTAAAGAAATAAAGAATTATCGGCACAGTACCCCGGTGAGTGACGTCCCTGCCTTTCTACATATGTTTTGCTCCAGGTATATTATTTGCTGTATATGGTGACACTGTTGTCCCGAGTCAGATTTATTAATTAGAAGTCTGTTGATCACATGTTTTGGCCACCATCTTGAATTTCACAATATTCTACAAACATCTTCTCTGAAACCGCTTGTTAGAAAAACATATAAATTGGCAGACATGTTCATGGTAACCTCCTGTACCAGGGTTGTTAAAGCTGGCTCATTTGCATATTCAATATAGCCACCGCATGCCAATAACATTTAGATAGCATTATTAAATGTGTGTAATATGTAGACTGTTAATCTAAAAATTATGTTTCTTTGCACAATAGTAGATTACTCACTTTCTGTACCACAATTGATCACCAGATTTGGCTGCCATATTGGATTGTGCAATATTCTGCAAATATAGTTTTCTCTAAAATTATTGGTCAGAACCATGTGAAACTTAGCACACATGTTCGTGATCACTTTCTTTACCACAATTGATCACCATATTTGGTGGCCATATAGTATTGCGCAATATTCTGTAAACATAGTTCTCTCTGAATAAACAGATCAGCTATATAAGAAAATAAAGTCCAAGTGGCACCACTAGTTTTTTTTTAACAATATTCACTTATTCACAATTGGAACAAAAAAAGGATACAATACGCGGGTATTCAGACATGGAACCTTGTCCTGCGGTTGTGCTAGGATCAATAAGATCGGTGTAAAAAAGTGTGCTATATAATACAACAAAGGTAATCCTGCACTCACCGCATTATTGCGCGAAACCGCCGGCAGTCGCCTCTAAGCGCCCCAGTCGCACAAGCACACCTGCCAGTCGGCTGTCATACTCCTGAGACGAGCTGAACATACAGTACCTGGGTGGTTAGTGCAGGATTACCTGTGTTGTATTATATAGTTCTCTCTGACATTACTGGTCAGAGTAATGTGAAAATTAGCACTCATGTCCGTGATCACTTTCTGACTCACAATTTGTCACCAGATTTGGTGGCCATATTGGATTTCACAATATTCTCTAAAATAACTGCTTTCTCTAAAATAACTGCTCAGAACAGTGTGAAAATTACCACACATGTTCATGATCACTTTCTGCAAACCTATTGATCACCAGATTTGGCAGCCATATTGGATTGCGCAATATTCTGCAAACATATAACAACTTCTCAATAGGTGCGAACGTGGTACACTGCTATTTCTCTATGTTTCAGTATATGAGACTCAGGAATACAGCTTGTACCAATGCCCATCCGGTAACAGTGTCCACATCGGTGGTGCATGTTAGTTCAAGAGATTAAAGTCCATGTAATAGCACGTATATAAGAATGAACTCACACTCACCGATATTTGTGCAATAGATAGTGAAGACCTTTATTGTGTTCCAAACATCAAGTTGATATCGACAGGTACATAACAACACGGGCAGTAGCAGGCTGGGGTAGCATTCAGCCCTTGAATTACTGGTCAGAACAATGTGAAAATTAGCAGACAGGTCCACGATCACTTCCATCACCACCATCAGTCATGGTGGTCACAGCATTCATGTGCTATAACCCAGATATGCAGCTTGGCCACCTGTATTGCTGCTTGCAGCTATATTTTTGTTGTTCTTTTTTGTCTTTTCAGTGATCAGTAAAAAGTGATAACACAACATGTCTTAGCCTAATATAGTTGGTCCTATTTAGAAGAGGTTAATCTCTAGGTCTGCATTTACAGACCTTCATTAAATTTACCAAAATAAAATGCAAAACAGGAAAACCTTAACTGGACGGCTAATTGCAGAGGCTTGGTTTGTCATTATTTATGCTGTTTTGGGTATCTCCATTCTGCACTGACTGGTCTGACACTAATGTAAAAACAACTTTATTATTCCCTTTGAAAAAATTATGATGAATGTTATTTTTTCTTGCGTGCTGTGCCATAATTACATCTATATTCACTCTCCAGACCTATTTCCATGACAAATTATGCCCTTGTGGCAGACCAATTGTGTACAATTTTGCAGAGAAAGTGGTGGCAGAGCTCAGTGGGACAGCCAATTAGAGGCACGGACTTTGACTGCTGGAGATTTGGGACGAATAACAATGAGAAAATAACTGGCTTACTATGAAAATAAAAATCATTCTCTTTTGCCATAAGTCCAGATTCAGTGATCAACAAGAGGTTAAATCTGTAGCTTACAATAGACATCAAGGAACAGATTTTGCAATGAAAACAGACACCATTGTTTTTTGTATTATGTTTTGTAATGTACTACATTGTATGAGTTTTTTTTTTTAAATGTTAACATTTTTATATTTTTTCTATGGTAACTTATTTTAACAATGTTTTTCTACAAGTAGTGCACAGTATTGCTTTCTGCCCTTTTTGTCTGACCCTTTTGGTTTAATGCTATTACTTATGGATCAATGTATAACATTATCATGTTCACGAACAAAATAAATGACAGAACAGCAAGGATCTGTTCACACTTGGGTTGTGACATCAGTTTAAAACAAAATAGAAAGATTAGTTGCACAATGGATAAAAACAAGAATCAAAGGACTCCAGCTTATTTGGGATCCATAGAGATCCGCCAGGTTTTTCTATGCTTTGATATAACAATTACTTACTCTTCAATGGAGGTTCTGTGTGCAGATACAATCATAACCTTATCAGACAGAACGAGCTGTCATGTCACCACTTTTTACCTGACTAAAACTAGTTGTAGTGTTACAGCTGTTTACCTGTCTGAAATCCTCATGTCATTTCACAGCAATTTAAAGGGCCGGACTGGGAATAAAAACCAGAACTGGAAATACAGTGGGGCAAAAAAGTATTTAGTCAACCACCAATTGTGCAAGTTCTCTGTTTTAAAAAGATGAGAGGCCTGTAATTTTCATCATAGTTATACCTCAACTTTGGGCATAATGAGAAAAAAAACTCCATAAATTAACATTGCCTGATTTTTAAAGAATTTATTTGCAAATTATGGCGGAAAATAAGTATTTGGTCAAATACAAACAACCGGAGGGGTACTCCGGTGGAATTATTATTTTTTTAAATCAACTGGTGCCAGAAAGTTAAGCAGATTTGTAAATGACTTCTATTAAAAATCTTAATCCTTCCAGTACTTTTTAGCAGCTGTATGCTACAGAGGAAATTATTTTCTTTTTGAATTTCTTTTTTGTCTTGTCCACAGTGCTCTCTGCTGACACCTCTGTCCATGTCAGGAACTGTCCAGAGCAGCATAGGTTTGTAATGGGGATTTTCTCCTGCTCTGGAAATAAAAAAATATATATATATTTTTTCCTCTGTAGCAAACAGCTGCTTAAAAGTACTGGAAGGGTACAATTTTTTTTAATAGAAGTCATTTACAAATCTGTTTAACTTTCTGGCATGAGTTGACTTAACCCCTTAAGGACCAGGCCCATTTTGGCCTTAAGGACCAGACCAATTTTATTTTAGCATTTTAGTTTTTTCCTCCTCGTCTTATAAAAATCATAACTCTCTTATATTTCCATCCACAGACCCATATGAGGGCTTGTTTTTTGCGTCACCAATTGTACTTTGTAATTACATCACTTATTTTACCATAAAATGTACGGTGCAAACAAACAAATATTATTTATGTGGAAAAATTGACAAGAAAACCGCAATTTAGCAACTTTTGGAAGGTTTTGTTTTCACGCTGTACACTTTCCGGTAAAAATGACATGTTTCTTTATTCTGTGGGTCAATATGATTAAAATTATACAATTTTATATGCTTTTCTATAATTGTACCGCTTAAAAAAAATCTCAAACCATGTAAACAAAATTAGTATATTTGAAATTGCCCTATTTAGACCACCTATAACTTTCTCATTTTTCCGTATATGGGGTGATATGAGGGCTCATTTTTTGCGCCATGATCTGTAATTTTGCTTAGGTTTTACTTTTTATACATTTTTTATAAATTTTATTTTTAATAAAATGTGACAAAAAAGCAGCAATTTTGGACTTTTAAATTTTTTTTTTTTTTTTACATTTATGCCATTCACTGTACAGGATAATTAACAATATATTTTAATAGTTCAGACTTTTACACACGGGCCAATACCAAATATGTGTATTACATTTTTTTTTTACGCTTTTTTGGGGGTAAAATGGAAAAAACTGACATTTACTTTTTTATTGGGGAGGGGATTTTTCAAACTTTTTACTTTTTTATTTTACATTTATTTTTATTTTTATTTTTTTACATTTTTTATGTCCCCATAGTGCAGTGGTCTCCAACCTGCGGACCTCCAGATGTTGCAAAACTACAACTCCAGCATGCACGGACAGCTAGGGGACTATTCATAGCAATCAGTTGATTGCTAATACTATTCAGTGCTATGTATAGGACATAGCACTGATCAGTATTATCGGTGATCTTCTGCTCTGGTCTGCTCGATCTCAGACCAGAGCAGAAGACCCCGGGAGACGGCCGGAGCCAGTTGAGGGGACCTTCGGCCATCATGCTGGATGATCGGATCCCTGCGGCAGCGCTGCGGGCGATACGATCATCCATTCAAAGTACTGCACTTTTGCAGATGCTGTGATCTGTTTTGATCATGGCATCTGAGGGGTTAATGGCGGACATTCGCGTGATCGCAGATGTCCGCCATTACCGGCGGGTCCCTGTCTGCTGATAGCAGCCGGTACCTGCCGGACATGACACAAGCAACGCTCCGGTGCTCGCAATCATGGCGGCACGTAAATGTACGTCATGGTGCGCTAAGTACCACGTCACCATGATGTACATTTACGTCCATTGTCGTTAAGGGGTTAAAAAAATTCCACCGGAATACCCCTTTAACCCCTTGGGGACGGAGCCCATTATGACCCTAAGGACGGGAGCATTTTTTGCAAATCTGACCACTGTCACTTTAAGCATTAATAACTCTGGAATGCTTTTACTTATAAATTTGATTCCGAGATTGTTTTTTCGTGACATATTCTACTTTATGTTAGTGGTAAATTTTTGGCGATTCTTGCATCCTTTCTTGGTGAAAAATTCAAAAATTTCATGAAAAATTAGAAAATTTTGCATTTTTCTAACTTTGAAGCTCTCTGCTTATAAGGAATATGGATATTCCAAATAAACTATATATTGATTCACATATACAATATGTCTACTTTATGTTTGCATCATAAAATTGATGAGTTTTTACTTTTGGAAGACACCAGAGGGCTTCAAAGTTCAGCAACAATTTTCCAATTTTTCGCAACATTTTCAAAATCGGAATTTTTCAGGGACCAGTTCAGTTTTGAAGTGGATTTGAAGGGTCTTCTGGTTAGAAATACCCCATAAATGACCCCATTATAAAAACTGCACCCCTCAAAGTATTCAAAATGACATTCAGTCAGCGTTTTAACCCTTTAGGTGTTTCACAGGAATAGCAGCAAAGTGAAGGAGAAAATTCAAAATCTTAATTTTTTACACTGGCATGTTCTTGTAGACCCAGTTTTTGAATTTTTACAAGGGGTAAAAGGAAAAAAATCCTCTTAAAATTTGTAACCCAATTTCTCTCGAGTAAGAGAATACCTCATATGTGTATGTCAAGTGTTCGGCGGGTGCACTAGAGGGCTCAGAAGCGAAGGAGCAACAATGGGATTTAGGAGAGTGAGTTTTTCTGAAATGGTTTTTGGGGGGCATGTCCCATTTAGGAAGCCCCTATGGTGCAAGGACAGCAAAAAAAAAACACATTGCACACTATTATGGAAACGACACCCCTAAAGGAACGTAACAAGGGGTACGGTGAGCCTTAACACCCCACAGGTGTTTGACAACTTTTTGTTAAAGTCAGATGTGTAAATGAAAAAAAAATATTTTTCCACTAAAATGCTGGTTTTTCCCCAAATTTTACTTTTTTACAAAGGGTAATAGGAGAAAATGCCCCCCAAAATTTGTAACCCCATTTCTTCTGAGTATGGAAATACCCCATGTTTGGACGTCAAGTGCACTGCGAGCGAACTTCAATGCTCAGAAGAGAAGGAGCGCCATTGAGCTTTTAGAGAGATAATTTGTTTGGAATGGAAGTCGGGGGCCATGTGCATTTACAAAGCCCCCCATGGTGCCAGAACAGTGGACCCCCCCCCACATGTGACCCCATTTTGGAAACTACACCCCTCACGGAATGTAATAAGGGGTACAGTGAGCATTTACACCCCACTGGCGTTTGACAGATCTTTGGAACAGTGGGCTGTGCAAACAAAAAAATTAAATTTTTCATTTTCTCGTACCACTGTTCCAAAAATCTGTCAGACCCCTGTGGGGCGTAAATGCTCACTGTACCCCTTATTACATTCCGTGAGGGGTGTAGTTTCCAAAATGGGGTCACATGTGGGTATTTATTTTTTTGCATTTATGTCAGAACCGCTGTAAAATCAGCCACCCCTGTGCAAATCACCAATTTAGGCCTCAAATGTACACAGTGCGCTCTCACTCCTGAGCCTTGTTGTGAGCCCGCAGAGCATTTTACGCCCACATATGGGGTATTTCCGTACTCAGGAGAAATTGCGTTACAAATTTTGGGGGTCTTTTTTTCCTTTTACCTCTTGTGAAAATAAAAAGTAAAGGGCAACACCAGCATGTTAGTGTAACATTTTTTTTTTTTACACTAACAGGCTGGTGTAGACCCCAACTTTTCCTTTTCATAAGGGGTAAAAGGAGAAAAAAAACCCCAAAATTTGTAGTGCAATTTCTCTCGAGTTTGGAGATACCCCATATGTGGCCCTAAACTGTTTCCTTGAAATACGACAGGGCTCCAAAGTGAGAGAGCGCCATGCGCATTTGAGGACTAAGTTAGGGATTGCATAGGGGTGGACATAGGGGTATTCTACGCCAGTGATTCCCAAACAGGGTGCCTCCAGCTGTTGCTAAACTCCCACCATGCCTGGACAGTCAGTGGCTGTCCGGAAATGCTGGGAGTTGTTGTTTTGCAACAGCTGGAGGCTCCATTTTGGAAACACTGCTGTACAATACGTTTTTCATTTTTATTGGGGGGGACAGTGTAAGGGGTGTATATGTAGTGTTTTACTCTTTATTAGGTGTTAGTATAGTGTAGTGTTTTTAGGGTACATTCACACTGGCGGGTTATGGTGAGGTTCCCGCTAGGAATTTGCGCTGCGGCGAAAAATTTGCCGCAGCTCATACTTGAAGCAGAAAACTTGCTGTAAAACCTCCAGCTGTTTCAAAACTACAACTTCCAGCATGCACGGTCTATCAGTACATGCTGGGAGTTGTAGTTTTGCAACAGCTGGAGGCACACTGGTTGGAAAACCTTCAGTTAGGTTCTGTTACCTAACTCAGTATTTTCCAACCAGTGAGCCTCCAGCTGTTGCAAAACTACAACTCCCAGTATGCACGGTCTGTCAGTACCTGCTGGGAGTTGTAGTTTTGCAACAGCTGGAGGCACACTGGTTGGAAAATACTGAGTTCTGTTCTGTTACCTAACTCAGTATTTTCCAACCAGTGTGCCTCCAGCTGTTGCAAAACTACAATTCCCAGCATGTCTGATCACAGAAGGGCATGCTGGGAGATGTAGTTATGCAACAGCTGGAGGTACGCAACTACAACTCCCAGCATGCCGAGACAGCTGTTTTCTGTGTGGACATGCTGGAATTTGTAGTTTTGCAACATCTGGAGTGCTACAATTTAGAGACCACTGAACAGCGATCTCCAAACTGTGGACCTCCAGATGTTGCAAAACTACAACTCCCAGCATGCCCAGACAGCAAACAGCCTGTGTGGGCATGCTAGGAGTTGTAGTTTTGCAAGATCTAGAGGGCAGTATAGAGATCACTGTGCAGTGGTCTCTAAACTGCAGACCTCCAGCTGTTGCAAAACTACAAATTCCAGCATGCCCACACAGCAAACAGCTGTCTGGGCATGCTGGGAGTTGTAGTTTTGCAACATCTGGAGGGCTACAGTCTAGAGACCACTATAGTGGTCTCAGACTGTAGCCCTCTAGATGTTGCTAGGCAACTACTCACCGGCTTCCGTCACATCCGGGAGCCGTCCTCTTCTGCCGCACGCCGCCGCAGATCTCCGTCGCCGCCCGTCGCTCCGCTGCCTCTGGAGGGGTAAGTGGACTCCAGCGCCCGGTCCTCTTCGTTTTCCCCGTTCTGCCCTGCCTATTGTGGGTGGGCAGGACGGGGAAAACAAAAGTAAACCCCTCCGCCCCAGATCTGCTATTGGTGGTCGTGTCTAGACCACCAATAGCAGAGATAGGAGGGGTGGCAACTCTGCCACCTCACTCCTATCGCTTTAGGGGGATCGTGGGTGTCTTAGACACCCGCGATCCCCCTTCTATTCCGGGTCACCGGGTCACCATAGACCCGTAATGACCCGGAATCGGCGCAAATCGCAAGTGTGAATTCACTTGCGATTTGCGCCGATTGCCGACATGGGGGGTCTAATGACCCTTCTGGGCATTTGCACGGGGTGCCTGCTGATAGATATCAGCAGTCACCCCGGCCCGGTCCCCGCCCGGCGCGCGGCGGGGGCCGAAATTCCCACGGGCGTATGGATACGCCCTTCGTCCTTAAGTACCAGTACGCAAGGGCGTATGCATACGCCCTTCGTCCCCAACAGGTTAATAGTCTCCTCTGTCCTCCACTTATTACCTGTATCAATGGCACCTGTTTGAATGTGCCATCAGTATAAAAGACACCTGTCCACAAACTCAAACAATCACAATCCAAACTCCACTATGGTCAAGACCAAAGAGCTGTTGAAGGACAGAAACAAAATTGTAGGCCTGCGCCTTGCTGGGATGGCTGCCTCTGCAATAGGCAAGAAGCTTGGTGTGAATAAATCAACTGTGGGAGCAATTATTATAAAAAGGAAGCCATACAAGACCACTGATAATCTCCCTCGATCTGGGGCTCCATGCAAGATCTCACAATGATTACAAGAACGATGAGCAAAAAATCCCAGAACCACATTGGGTGACCTAGTGAATGACCTGCAGAGAGCTGGGACCAAAGTAACAAAGGCTACCATCAGCAACACACTATGCTGCCAGGGACTCAAGTCATGAAGTGCCAGACGTGTCCCCCTGCTTAAGCCAGTACATGGGCCCATCTGAAGTTTGCTAGATAGTGATGTCGCGAACATAACATTTTCGGTTTGCGAATGGCGAACTTCTGCAAATGTTCGCAAGCCGGGCGAACCGCCAATAACTTCAATGGGCAGGCAAATTTTAAAACCCACAGGGACTCTTTCTGGCCACAATAGTGATTTAAAAGTTGTTTCAAGGGGACTAATACCTGGACTGTGGCGTGCTGGAGGGGGATCCATGGCAAAACTCCCATGGGAAATTACATAGTTGATGCAGAGTCTGGTTTTAATCCATAAAGGGCATAAATCACCTAACATTCCTAAATGGTTTGGAATAACGTGCTTTAGCCCCTTTAGGCATCACATAGTTAGATCCCCCCTTTAGGCAGCATATAGATTTCCCCATATTAGGTGGCACATAGTTAGAGCCCCCCTTTAGGCAGCACATAGTTAGATCCCCCCTTTAGGCAGCACATAGTTAGATCCCCCCATGTTAGGCAGCACATATTTAGATCCCCCCTTTTTGAATCCAAGGCCTTAGCGCTGCAAGGCAGCAGTGCTACCCTCTGAGCCACCATGCTACCCTTGGCATACATCTAATATGCATGGTTGCTAAAATGAACAGAGATGTCAGCAGAGAGTACCAGAAAAATTAGGCATGTACACATGGCTCAAAACATTGGTATTGTTGCTGCCGCTGCTGTAGCAGCAGCTAGAAAAATTTCTGTTTGTTTCCCAGCCAGAAAGTGCCCTAAAACATTACGGCTTGAACCATAGTTGGTGGCGGATAAGTCATGCAAGTCATCCTTGGTCGCCACCTTACCCAGACGGAACATGATTGGTCGGATTCTTCAAAAAAGAGTTGCCGCCGATGCCTCTTGGAATTCTCCAAAGAGGAAATACACGTCTCATCCCTGATTGGTCGCTGCCCGGACCTGCCCTGCAGCGATTGGTCCATTCTTCAGAAAAGATTTGCCGCCGACGCCTCTAGGAATCCCCCAGAGAGGAATTATATCACTTTAACCTGATTGGTCGCCGCCCGGACCTGCCCAGCAGCGATTGGCTGAAAGATTTGAAAGACATCCTGCCGCCACCAGCGGCAAAGACTTGCAACCTGAACTCATACGTCCCCTCTCTGATTGGCTCACTCAACATCCCGAACAGCCAATCGGAGTTAAGCCTACCATCCCCATGTCCATGTTTGGATGACATCCCCTCACCAACTTTTTCCTATGACAGCGTAACTGTACACAGCCATGTACGGCACGTTCCTGATTGGTCGCCCCCATACCATCCAGCAGCAAGCGACCAATCAGCTTCAAGAGGCCCGTCTTCATTCAAAATCCACCGCAACTACCCTGCACAGCGTCACCAGGTTTACCCAATGCACAGTGTAGGTGATATACCTGCCCTGACCATGCTTTGCAGACCAGGGATCAGTGGTCTGATGGACCCTTGCCCCAACATGCCAGACATGCCATTACTTCCTGTTGCACAATCGAGTACCGGTTGGGGATTGCCTTTTGTGCAAAGAAATGTTGTCCGGGTACCTTCCACTGCGGTGTCCCAATAGCTAAAAAAAATGTTTAGCAATTTTTTTAAATTTTTTTTTAAATTAAAAAAAAAAAAAATTTTATTCATTTTTTAAAAGCTGGCAGGCTATGAGTTCAGACAAGCCATCTGTCAGACGCCGGGCTAGGGGGTGACCTTGTGACATTGGCATCTTGTGCTCAAACATGTCCTTGACAGACGTAGACTTAGAGTAGATGCTGTAGGCCTGACACACACGCTTGCAGACAACTAACTGCTATTCAATCTATTAGAGTCAACAATTTTTCTTTTTTGTTAAATTGACACAACTGTCACACCACATATGATTTGCACTAGTGTGACAATGAGCCCAGCAGGCCCAAAAACTCCCAAGTGTGAAGTGAACTGACTGATTTTATTTCACAGCTCAAATTTATTTATTTTTTTTCAAATTTACACTACGGTCACACCACATATGATATGCACTAGTGTGACAATGAGCCCAGCAGGCCCAAAGACTCCCAAGTGTGAAGTTAACTGACTGATTTAATTTCACAGCCAAAAAAGGTGTTTTTTTTTTTCAAATTTACACTACGGTCACACCACAATGAGTGACAATGAGCCCAGCAGGCCCAAAGACTCCCATGTGTGAAGTTACATAGTTACATAGTTAGTTACATAGTTAGTATGGTTGAAAAAAGACATACGTCCATCAAGTCCAACCAGGGAATTGAAGGGAAGGGTGTAAGGGGATAAGGGAAAGGGATGTAGTTTTATAATTCTGCATAAGCATTAATGTTATTTTGTTCCAGGAATGTATCTAACCCTGTTTTAAAGCTGTTAATTGTTCCTGCTGTGACCAGTTTCTGAGGTAGACCGTTCCATAAATTCACAGTCCTCACGGTAAAGAAGGCGTGTCGCCCCTTTAGACTAAACCTTTTCTTCTCCAGACGGAGGGAGTGCCCCCTCGTCCTTTGGGGGGGGTTTAACCTGGAACAGTTTTTCTCCATATTTTTTGTATGGGCCATTTATATACTTATATACGTTTATCATATCCCCCCTTAAACGTCTCTTCTCAAGAATAAACAATTGTAACTCCTTTAATCGTTCCTCATAGCTAAGATGTTCCATGCCCCATATTAGTTTAGTCGCGCGTCTCTGCACCCTTTCCAACTCCGCAGTGTCCCTTTTATGAACAGGCGACCAAAACTGAACAGCATATTCCAGGTGAGGCCGTACCAATGCTTATAAAGGGGGAGTATTATGTCCCTGTCCCTTGAGTCCATGCCTCTTTTGATACATGACAATATCCTGCCGGCTTTGGAAGCAGCAGCCTGACATTGCATGCTATTCTGTAGTCTGTGATCTACAAGTACACCCAGATCCTTCTCTACCAGTGACTCTGCCAGTTTAATCCCCCCTAAGACATACGACGCATGCATGTTATTAGTACCCAGATGCATAACTTTACATTTATCCACATTGAACCTCATTTGCCAAGTGGATGCCCAGACACTTAGTCTATCCAAGTCATCTTGTAACCTATGCACATCCTCTATAGACTGTACTGTGCTACAAAGCTTGGTGTCATCTGCAAAGATAGAAACAGAGCTGTTAATACCATCCTCCATATCATTGATAAATAAATTAAACAGCAGCGGGCCCAGTACTGAACCTTGGGGTACACCACTAATAACCGGGGACCAATCAGAGTACGAATCATTAACCACCACTCTCTGGGTACGGTCCATGAGCCAGTGTTCAATCCAGTTACAAATTAAAGTTTCCAAGCCCAAGGACCTTCACTTACCTGTCAGACGTCTGTGAGGGACAGTATCAAACGCTTTGGCAAAATCCAGAAACACTATATCCACAGCCATTCCTCTGTCAAGGCTTCTACTCACCTCTTCATAAAAGCAAATTAGATTGGTTTGACAACTTCTATCCTTAGTAAACCCATGCTGGCTATCACTTATAATACAATTATCCCCTATGTATTCCTGTATGTAATCCCTTATAAGTCCTTCAAACAATTTACCCACAATGCACGTTAGACTTACCGGTCTATAATTGCCTGGCGAAGACCTAGAGCCCTTCTTGAAGATTGGTACCACATTTGCCTTGCGCCAGTCCCTTGGCACAATACCAGACACCAGAGAATCTCTAAATATCATGAACAAGGGTACAGATATTACTGAACTTACCTCTCTAAGAACTCTTGGGTGTAGTCCATCCGGCCCTGGAGATTTGCTTACATTTACTTTACTTAACTTACCTTGTACCATCTCTACATTAAGCCAGTTCAATACCTTATATGATGTGTTACCAGCACTGACCTGGCCAATGTCAGCTCCTTTTTCCATAGTGTATACAGAACTAAAGAACCCATGCAGTAGCTCCGCCTTCTCTTGATTGCCCGTGACAACCTCCCCATTATCATTATTAAGGGGTCCTACATGCTCTGTCCTTGGTTTTTTTGTATTTATATATCTAAAAAATTATTTAGGATTAGTTTTGCTTTCTTTGGCCACCTGTCTCTCGTTTTGAATTTTTGCTGTTTTTATTACATTTTTACAGATTTTATTAAGCTCTTTGTACTGTTTAAATGTTATCGCTGACCCAACAGATTTGAATTTTTTGAAGGCTATTTTTTTGTTGTTTATTGCTCTTTTAACCTCATTTGTCAGCCATGTAGGATTTAGTTTTAATCGTTTATATTTGTTCCCCTTTGGTATATATTTAGCTGTATAGTTATTTAGAGTTGATTTAAAGATGTCCCATTTACCTTCTGTATCCATATTTGAGAACACCTCCCCCCTGTCTATGTCCTGTAGTGCAGCTCTCAGACCAGGGAAATTTGCCTTTTTAAAGTTATATGTTTTTGCTTTCCCCGTCTGTCTTTGTTTTCTACATTTTAAGTCAAAAGTAACTATATTGTGGTCGCTATTACCAAGGTTTTCCCGCACAGTTACATTACCAATCAGCTCTGCGTTGTTGGAAATGATCAGATTCAACAAGGCATCACTTCTTGTTGGGTCCTCCACAAACTGGCCCATAAAATTATCCTGCAATAAATTTAGGAATTTTCTCCCCTTTGTAGTTTTAGCCAGCCCCCGGCCCCAATCTATATCTGGATAGTTAAAATCTCCCATTATTACCACTGTACCTGCCCGGGCGGCCCACTCTATTTGTTTATACAGCCGACCTTCTATCTCTTCAGTGATATTAGGGGGTCTGTAGATTACACCAAATATAATTTTTTCAGTATTTCCCTCCTTTTGTAATTCTACCCACAGTGATTCCACCTTCTCAGAATCATCACACACTATGGCATCGTTCACACTGACTTTCATACCACTTCTTACATACAGACAGACTCCACTACCTTTTCTGTTCATTCTATCCTTGCAAAACAATGTAAACCCCTGCAGATTAACAGCCCAGTCATACTAGGAGTCCAGCCATGTCTCAGTGACCCCAACTATATCAATATGTTCCTCCAGTATCAAGGAGTGAACTGACTGATTTTATTTCACAGCCAAAAAAAGGATTTTTTTTTTCAAATTTACACTACGGTCACACCACATATGATTTGCACTAGTGTGACAATGAGCCCAGCAGGCCCAAAAACTCCCAAGTGTGAAGTGAACTGACTGATTTTATTTCACAGCCAAAAAGTTTTTTTTTTTTCAAATTTACACTACAGTCACCCCAAAAATTATTTGCACTAGTGTGACAATGAGCCCAGCAGGACCAAAAACTCCCAAGTGTGAAGTTAACTGACTGATTTTATTTCACAGCCAAAAAAAGGAATTTTTTTTCCAATTTACACTAGGGTCGGTCACCCCAAAGATGATTTGCACTAGTGTGACAATGAGCCCTAAGGGCCAAAAGACTCCCAAGTGTGAAGTGAAGTGACTGATTTTATTTCACAGCCAAAAAAGGTATTTTTTTTCTAATTTACACAACTGTCAACCCACATATGATTTGTACTAGTGTGACAATGAGCCCAGCAGGCCCAAAAACTCCCAAGTGTGACGTGAACTGACTGGTTTTATTTCACAGCCAAAAAGGTATTTTTTTTTATTTGCACAAGTGTCACACCAAATGTGATTTGCACTAGGGTGACACAATTAGCCCTGCTGGCAAAAAAAAACTCACAACTGCGACGTGAACTGACTGGTTTTATTTCACAGGCAAAATTTTTAATTTTTTTTTCATTTGCACAAGTGTCACACCAAATGTGTTTTGCACTAGGGTGCCACAATTAGCCCTGCAGGCAAAAAAACTCACAACTGTCATGTGAACTGACTGGTTTTATCTCACTGCCAAAAAAGTTTTTTTTATTTTTTTATTTGAACAACTGTCACACCAAATGTGATTTGCACTAGGGTGGCACAATTAGCCCTGCAGGCAAAAAAAAACTCACAACTGTGACGTGAACTGACTGGTTTTATTTCACAGCCAAAAAAGGTATTTTTTTTAACAACTTTCACACCAAATGTGATTTGCAATGAGCAAAAAAGGTTGCCAGCGGTTCCTCTTTTAAGCAGAGGTCCCCAACCAGGGTACCTCCAGCAGTTGCAAGACACAAGGACTGAACTTATAGCCCTTTTAATACTGTAGTTAGTTGCTTGAAGGAAATTAAGTTTTACACCGGAGTACCCCTTTTAACCAGAGGTTCCCTCCCAACCAGGGTGCCTCTAGTTGTTGCAAGACACACGGACTGAACTTATAGCCCTTTTAATACTGTAGTTAGTTGCTTGAAGGAACTTAAGTTTTACACTGGAGTACCCCTTTTAACCAACGGTCCCCTCCCAACCAGGGTGCCTCCAGCTGTTGCAAGACACAAGGACTGAACTTATAGCCCTTTTAATACTGTAGTTAGTTGCTTGAAGGAACTTAAGTTTTACACTGGAGTACCCCTTTTAACCAGCGGTTCCCTCCCAACCAGGGTGCCTCCAGCTGTTGCAAGACACACGGACTGACATTTGAGCCCTAAAAAGGGCTTTTTTGGGTGCTGTCCTTAAAGCAGATGTTAGACTAGTGCTTTAGGAGTAAAGTGGACCCTGAATACACCACCTAGCAGCAACCTAGCTATTGCTTTCCCTACAGCAGGAGCAGCTTCTCTGTCCCTCCACTTTCTAAGCCTGCAGCATGCTGAATGAAGGTAAAATGGCGTCTGTGCAGGAGGTAGGAGGGTCTGGAAGGGAGGGACTGCTGCTGATTGGCTGTAATGTGTCTGCTGACTCTGACTCACAGGGTCAAAGTTTACATAGTTACATAGTTACATAGTTAGTATGGTTGAAAAAAGACATACGTCCATCAAGTCCAACCAGGGGATTGAAGGGAAGGATGTAAGGGGATAAGGGAAAGGGATGTAGTTTTATAATTCTGCATAAGCATTAATGTTATTTTGTTCCAGGAATGTATCTAACCCTGCTTTAAAGCTGTTAATTGTTCCTGCTGTGACCAGTTCCTGAGGTAGACCGTTCCATAAATTCACAGTCCTCACGGTAAAGAAGGCGTGCCGCCCCTTTAGACTAAACCTTTTCTTCTCCAGACGGAGGGAGTGCCCCCTCGTCCTTTGGGGGGGTTTAACCTGGAACAGTTTTTCTCCATATTTTTTGTATGGGCCATTTATATACTTATATACGTTTATCATATCCCCCCTTAAACGTCTCTTCTCAAGACTAAACAATTGTAACTCCTTTAATCGCTCCTCATAGCTAAGTTGTTCCATGCCCCATATTAGTTTAGTCGCGCGTCTCTGCACCCTTTCCAACTCCGCAGTGTCCCTTTTATGAACAGGCGACCAAAACTGAACAGCATATTCCAGGTGAGGCCGTACCAATGCTTTATAAAGGGGGAGTATTATGTCCCTGCCCCTCGAGTCCATGCCTCTTTTTATACATGACAATATCCTGCCGGCTTTGGAAGCAGCAGCCTGACATTGCATGCTATTTTGTAGTCTGTGATCTACAAGTACACCCAGATCCTTCTCTACCAGTGACTCTGCCAGTTTAATCCCCCCTAAGACATACGACGCATGCAGGTTATTAGTACCCAGATGCATAACTTTACATTTATCCACATTGAACCTCATTTGCCAAGTGGATGCCCAGACACTTAGTCTATCCAAGTCATCTTGTAACTTATGCACATCCTCTATAGACTGTACTGTGCTACAAAGCTTGGTGTCACAATGTTACCACAATGTTAAAGTATAGGGGGCGGATCGAACTTCACATATGTTCGCCCGGCGATGCGAACGTGAACATGCTAAGTTCGCCGGCAACTTTTCGCCGGCGAACAATTGGCAACATCTCTATTGCTAGAGAGCCTTTGGATGATCCAGAAGAGTATTGGGAGAATGTCATATGGTCAGATGTAGAATTTTTCGGTAAAAACTCAACTCATCATGTTTGGAGGAGAAAGAATGCTGAGCTGCATCCATAGAACACCATAACTACTGTGAAGCATGGTGGTGTAAACATCATGCTTTGGGTTGTTTTTCTGCTAAAGGACCAGGACGACTGATCTGTGTAAATGAAAGAATGAATGGGGCCATGTATTGCAAGATTTTGAGTGAAAACCTCCTTCCATAAGCCAGGCATGTGGGTAAATTGTTAGAGATTTATGTATGTAGGTAGGCATCTATGTAGGTTGACAGTTAGACAGCCAGTTATGTAGGTAGACAGTTAGGTAGCCAGGTATGTAGGTAGGCCTTTTGATTAATTAATTTTACATTATTGACATAGTGGCATGTCGGCAATATGGGGATCGGGCAGTATGCTTAATTTGTTTATTTTCAAAGCCCCCTATACAATTTTTATTCCTCATGGGAAAATCCTTTATGCTCTGCTTACAATGGACTTAAAGGGATACTCTGCTGATTTGTTTTTTTAAATCAACTAGTTCCAGAAAGTTAAACAGATTTGTAAATTCATTCTATGTAAAAATCTTAATCCTTCCAGTACTTATCAGCTGCTGTATGCTCCAGAGAAAACTATTTTCTTTTGACCATGGCAGAGAGCACTGTGGCCAGACAAAAAAAAAATTTCAAAAATAAAATAACTTCCTCTGGAGCATGCAGCAGCTGATAAGTACTGGAAGGATTAAGATTTTTAAATGTAAGTAATTCACAAACCTGTTTAACTTTTTGGCACCAGTTGATTAAAAAATAAATGTTTTCCAGAGGAGTACCCCTTTAACCGGTTGCCGTCTAACGACGAGCCGGCTCGTCCTGAGAAGGCAACTGTTGTATGGCGCAGGCTCCCTACTCGAGCCCGTGCCATATCGGCCGGCCCCCAGCTGATTCCTGCAGCTGGGGGCTGGCATTAATATCTGACATGCCGTGACCAGCTATTAACCCTTTAGATTGCCGCTGTCAAAGTTGACAGCGGCGTCTAAAGGGACATTTAAACCATCCCTGGTGGTCTAGTGGGGTGGATTGCCTCTCCCCCCCCCCCCCCGCACAGCGCGATTGCACGCGGGGGGGAGGGGAGTTTTGCGATCCACGGCTGAGGCAGCCGGGGGACTTGCCTCTCATTCCTATGCCGACTGCTGCACTGTGAATGATAAAGCCTGGCAGGACCTGGCTTTATCAATCGAGCTCAGAGTACACAGATCAATTTGGTTCTATGAAACTACATTGATCTGTATGAGGAACCTAATGATTTCTCCTAAAAGTCCCCTAAGTGTAAACTAAAAGTGTTAAAAAAAGATTAAAAGTGTAAAAAAAGTTGAATAAAAAGTTGTCTTATGAAAAGTTTAAATCACCCCCCTTTTCCAAATTCCATATAAAAAATATGTAACCATAATAAAAACAAACATATGTGGTATCACCGCGTGCGTAAATGTCCAAACTATCAAGATGGCAAGAAGGAATAATTGCCGGTGGTGGGGAGGGTAAAAGAGGATGCCGCTTGGCTTCGGCATCCTCTTCTACCCTCCCCACCACCGGCCAGCGGTTTTATATGCTGTTGCTGTATTGAAAATAAAAGGATTGCATCGATCTGGGTGAGTGCTGAAGCCTTATTCCTTCTTGTCATATATTTGAATATTGTTTTTTCCGAGCTTCATTTGTCCCCCCTGCATTACATACCACCACCCCTGCTAGCAATCCTCATCATGGATTTAGTGTGTAGTAGTGGTGCGGTCCCTCTCTTGAACTCTCTGCCTACTATATTGTTAATTAAACCTCACAATCAATGGCATGCGCACAAAAAAATTCCAAATTCCAAAATGGCATATTTTTTGTCACTTTTTATATCATGAAAAAATGAATAAAAAGCGATCAAAAAAGTCAGATCAATACAAAAATGTATAGCTAAAAACCTGAAATCACGGTGCAAAAAATGAGCCCTCATACCGCCCCATACGCAGTAAAAAAAAAGTTGTAGGGGTAAAAAGATGACGTTTGTAAACATATACATTTTTGTGCATGTAGTTATGATTTTTTTCAGAAGTAACACAAAATCAAACTTATATAAGTAGGTTAACATTTTAATCATATGGACCTACAGAATAAAGAGAAGGTGTCATTTTTTTACTGAAAATTTTACTGCGTAGAAATGGAAGCCCCCAAAATTTAAAAAAATTTGTTTTTTTTCTTCAGTTTTGTCGCACAATGATTTTTTTTTGTTTCACCGTAGATTTTTGGGTAAAAAGACTAATGCTATTACAAAGTAGAATTGGTGGCACAAAAATAAGCCATCATATGAAATTTTATGTGCAAAATTTAAAGGGTTATGATTTTTAAAATGTAAGGAGGAAAAAACGAAAGTGCAAAAATGGAAAAATGCTTTGTCCTTAAGGGGTTAAAGTCAAGTAGGCAACGTTACTATGGAATTGACAGCCTTTCCTATAAGTGTGCAAATGGAGTCACTGGGCAGGGAAGTTAATCACTAGAAAACAACTTGTAATTAATCTTTTCCCGCAGAACTATATGTAAATCTGTTCCCTTTTTTGGTTACGTTACAAGAACACGTTTGGATTTATTGTCTGTCAATGCCCAGATGAATCATGGTGAAACATATTGCAGAAAAGCTAGAGATAATTCTATTTCTATCGATGAGTGTCATCCTAGGAAATCTTTTCACCATGCTGCAATTCAGGATGATCCAGGAACTCAATGAAGAAGAAATAGAATGACAGACATCTGCATCTGCCTGGTATGTTAAAAAGAACTCTTACAGATCCAAAATGGGACTGATAATATAGTATAAATATAGTCAGTGAACACATTTCCCATTTACGGAGCTGTCTCCATCTTATACATGCTTTATTAAACCATGAAAAAGTGTATCCGTCTAAAATAAGAATTAGGTTTACCTGGCACCTATTCATATGGCAGTGTCTGATTTTCCTGGTTTTTGGCTTTGTGTTCACAGGATTTGGCTTGAATGCACAATAGTGAATACCAAAGTCACATCTCTTTAGCAGGGGAGGTAAAAAAAAGTGCCAAAATCTGCCTAATACCCCCCCCCCCTCTCAATTGTATAATACAGCCCCTCACCACCTGTCACTGTCACTCCCATTATTAAAATTAAAGGGGTACTCCAGTGGAAATTTTAATTTTTATTTTTTATTTTAATCAACTGGTACCAGAAAGTTAAACAGATTTGTAAATTGCTTCTATTAAAACAATGTTAATCCTTTCATTACTTATTAACTGCTGAATACTACAGAGGAGATACTTTTCTTTTTGGAACACAGAGCTCCCTGCTGAATCACGAGCACAGTGCTCTCTGCTGACATCTCTGTCCATTTTAAGAACTGTCCAGAGAAAATCCCCATAGAAAACATATGCTGCTCTGAACAGTTTCTAAAATGGACAGATATGTCAGCAGAGAGCACTGTGCTCGTGATGTCAGCAGACAGCTCTGTGTTCCAAAAAGAAAATAATTGCCTCTGTGGTATTCAGCAGCTAATTAGTACTGGAAGCAATTTACAAATCTGTTTAACTTTCTGGCACCAGTTGATTTAAAAAAAAAAGTTTTCCACCAGAGTGCCATTTTAAGTTTCATTCCCTGAATTATCAGACAAACCTTGTATTTAAGGTATGGGAGAAAGTATCAAGAAACTGTATAGAGGTGTGTGACCAGGTCACTCTAAGCTACTTAAAGGGGTACTCTGCCCCTAGACATCTTATCCCATAGGGGATAAGATGTCTTATAACGGGGGTCCCGTCGCTGGGGCCCCTGCGATCTCCCTGCTGCACCCAGCATCCATTTAGAGCATCAGGGGCAGCACCGGAGGCTCGAGACATCACGGTCACACCCCCTCAATGCTAGTCTATGGGAGGGGGCATGGCGTCCATCATGCCCCTTCCCATAGACTTGCATTGAGAGGGCATAATCTTTCATTAGCAGTATTACATTCACCTCTAAAAGCCGCTTACTCATACACCAGATGCAAATAAGCTTCTTATATTGAGCCACAACAAATGTTGATTATCTTCTGTTCTTGCCAAAGTCAGGTAGAGGCCTGATGCTGCAACTTTTTAATCTGGTCTCACCCCCAACACCCAATCTTATTATCACAAGAGTGAATGGAGAACTAATAAAAGTATTGATTCTACAAGAGATCATAGTGCGCTCCACAATTTTCATTTTCTCCATGGTAGACCAGTTCAATTAAAAAAGAAGAGGGGGATGGATGGGAGACCTCACTATTATCCTACAAAGATTTATCATGTACCAAGCTACAAGAAATCCTAATGCACTCAATCAGCTTATACAGTCACTGTTCGTGGGTAGTTCTGGAGAAGGGATTCACAAACATCAATATTGCAGTGCAATACTTTACTATTGTCATATTTTCTAATGTAAAATGCATTTTGAAAGTTTTTCCCATTTTGTTATTTTGCTGCCATGTGCAAAAAATAAAAAATAATTCCTATTATTCGGAGATCAAAAACACCAACATGAGGACATGGAAATTCAATTTTTAATCAATTTTCTAAGGCCATTTTTAAATGTTTTTTGCACATTGAAAAAGTCACATTTTATGAGATTTTAAATTTAAATACAAAATTTAAATGCAATATTTTTTACATATAGAGAAAGTTAAAGTTTACATAGACATAGGTATTCAAACCCTTTGCTTTGACACATTTAAAAGTACTCCAGTGGAAAAGAAACATGACAAAGTTATGTAGATTTGTAAATTACTTCTATTTACAAATCTTAATTCCTCTAGTCCAGTATTTATCAGCTGCTGTGGGCTCCAGAGGAAGTTGTGTAGTTCTTTCCAGTCTGATCACAGTGCTTTCTGCTGCCACCTCTGTCCATCTCAGGAACTGTCCAGAGAAGAAGCAAATCCACATAGCAAACCTCTCCTGCTCTGAACACTTCTTGACACGGACAGAGGTGGCAGCAGAGAGCACTGTGGTCAAACTGGAAAGAGCTACACAACTTTCTCTGAAACTTACAGCAGCTTAAAGTATAGGACGGATTAAGATATTTAACTCCTTGGGGATGGACACAACATATAGCCACAGAGACAGTCATTATGCAAAAGAAGTGTATAACCTTTATTAGAGTAATTATTAAAAACACATAAAATGGAACAGGTACAAACAGATAAAAATAGGCGGCTCAAAAAAGTGGTATGAAGCTGAGTAGCAGTATTGATAACAGTTGATTGGACAAATGCCTGAATGGATATATATAAGAAGCCTGCTGTAAAGTCATATAAAAATGATCAATATATAAACAGGTCTACCCACAGAGCTGTGCACCACCTTGGGGATGGAGCCCATTATAACCCTAAGGACAGGAGCATTTTTTGCAATTCTGACCACTGTCACTTTAAGCATTAATAACTCTGGGATGTTTTTATCTTTTATTCTGATTCTGAGATTGTTTTTTCATGACATATTCTACTTCATGATAGTGGTAAATTTTTGTTGATACTTGTTGTTGAAAATTTAGCATTTTTCTAACTTTGAAGCTCTCTGCTCGTAAGGAAAACAGACATTCCAAGTAAATGATATATTGATTCACAAATACAATATGTCTACTTAATGTTTGCATCATAAAGTTGACATGTTTTTACTTTTGGAAGACATCAGAGGGCTTCAAAGTTAAGCAGCAATTTTCCAATTTTTCACAACATTTTCTAAATCGGAATTTTTCAGGGACCAGTTCAGTTTTGAAGTGGATTTGAAGGGCCTTCATATTAGAAATACCCCATAAATTACCCCATTATAAAAACTGCACCCCTCAAAGTATTCAAAATTACATTCAGAAAGTTTGTTAACCCTTTAGGTGTTTCACAGGAATAGCAGCAATGTGAAGGAGAAAATTCAAAATCTTAATTTTTTACACTTGCATGTTCTTGTAGACCCAGTTTTTGAATTTTTACAAGGGGTAATAGGAGAAAAAGCCCACAAAAATTTGTACCCAATTTCTCTCGAGTAAGGAAATACCTCATATGTGTATGTCAAGCGTTCGGCGGGCGCAGTCGAGGGCACAGAAGGGAAGGAGCAACAGTGGGATTTTGGAGAGTGAATTTTTCTGAAATGGTTTTTGAGGGGCATGTCACATTTAGGAAGCCCCTATGGTTCCAGAACAGCAAAAAAAAAACTCCACATGGCATACTATTTTGGAAACTACACCCCTCAAGGCACGTAACAAGGGGTCCAGTGAGCCTTAACAAAAAATGTTTTCACTAAAGTGCAGTTTTTTCCCCAAAATGTACCATTTTTACAAAGGGTAATGGGAGAAAATTCCCCCCAAAATTTGTAACCCCATCTCTTCTGAGTATGGAAATACCCAATGTTAGGGCATAAAATGATCTGCGGGCAAACTACAATGCTCAGAAGAGAAGGAGTCACATTTGGCTTTAGGAAAGCAAATTTTGCTGTAATGGTTTTTGGGGGGCATGTCGCATTTAGGAAGCCCCTATGGTGCCAGAACCGCACAAAATACCCACATGGCATACTATTTTGTAAACTACACTCCTCAAGGAATGTACCAAGGGGTACAGTGAGCCTTAACAACCCACAAGTGATTGATGAGCTTTTGTTAAAGTGGGACGTGAAAATGAAAAATTTTATTTTTAACACTGAAAAGCTGGTGTTACCCAAAACTTTTCATTTCCACAAGGAGAAATTGCCCCACAAAGTTTTTAACCCCATTTCTCTCGAGTAAGGAAATACCTCATATGTGTATGTAAAGTAATCTGCAGGTGCACTAGAGGGCTCAGAAAGGAAGGAGCAACATTGGGCTTTTGGAGAACGAATTTTGCTAAAATGGTTTTTGGGCGCATGTCGCATTTAGGAAGCCCCTATGATGCCAGAACAGTAAAAAAAAAAAAAAACACATGGCATACTATTTTGGAAACTACACCCCTCACAGAACTTAATAATGGGTGCAGTGAGCATTTATACCCCACTGGCATTTGACAGATCTTTGGAAAAGTGGGCTGTGCAAATGAAAAATTACATTTTTCATTTTTAAGGACGACTGTTCAAATAAATCTGTCAGACCCCTGTGGGGCGTAAATGCTCACTGTACCCCTTGTTACATTCCATGAGGAGTGTAGTTTCCAAAATGGGGTCACATGTGGAGGGGGTCCACTGTTCTGGCACCATGGGGGCTTTGTAAACACACATAGCCTTCAATTCCAGCCTAATTCTCTCTCAAAAAGCCCAATGGCGCTCCTTCTCTTCTGAGCATTGTAGTTCACCCGCAGAGCACTTTACTTCCACATATGGGGTATTTATATACTCAGAAGAAATGGGGTTACAAATTTTGGGGGGCTTTTTTCCTATTACCCCTTGCAAAAATGAAAAATTTGGGGTAACGCCTGCATTTCAGGGGAAAAAAAACTAATTTTTAATTTTCATGTCCAACTTTAACGAAAATTTGTCAAAGACCTGAAGGGTGTTAAGGCTCACTATACCCCTTGTTACGTCCCGTGAAGGGTGTAGTTTCCAAAATGGGGTCACATGTGTTTTTTTTTGCGTTCATGTCAGAACTGCTGTAACGATCAGCCACCCCTGTGCAAATCACCAATTTAGGCCTCAAATGTACATGGCACTCTCTCACTTTTGTACATGTAGTTCGTCCGCAGATGATTTTACATACACATATGGGGTATTTCCGTACTCAGAAGAAATTGTGTTACAAATTTTGGGGGGCATTTTCTCCTTTTACCTCTTGCGAAAATGAAAAGTATGGGGCAACACCAGCATGTTAGTGTAAAAATTTTAATGTTTTTTTTACACTAATATGCTGGTGTAGCCCCCAACTTTACCTTTTCATAAGGGGTAAAAGGAGAAAAATTGCCCGAAAATTTGTAGTGCAATTTCTCCCGAGTACGGAAATACCCCATATGTGGCCCTAAACTGTTGCCTTGAAATACGACAGGGCTCTGAAGTGAGAGAGCACCATGCGCATTTGAGGCCTAATTAAGGAATTTGCAATAGAGGCAGACCCAGTTACCTACAGTAAAAACCTACAGCAGCGTTTCCCAAACAGGGTGCCTCCAGCTGTTGCAAGACTCCCAGCCTGCCAGGACAGTCTATGGCTGTCCGGCAATACTGGGAGTTGTGGTTTTGCAACAGCTGGAGGCTCCCTTTAGGAAACACTGCTGTATGTGACTTTTTTCATTTTTATTTGGGGGGGGGACGTGTAAGGGGGTGTATATGTAGTGTTTTACCTTTTATTATTTGTTAGTGTAGTGTAGTGTTTTTAGGGTACATTCACACAGGCGGGGATTCACAGTAAGTTTTCCGCTGGGTGTTTGAGCTGCGGCGCAGAATTTGCCGCAGCTCAAATTTGTAGAAGGAAACCCACTGTAAACCCACCCGTGTGAATGTATCCTGTACTTTCACATGGGGGGGGGGCACCCCAAGCCTTCAGCTGTTACAAAACTACAACTCCCAGAATGCACTGACAGACCGTACATGCTGGGAGTTGTAGTTTTACAACAGCTGTAGTCACACTGGTGGGGAACAGACTCTAGCTCAGTGATTCCAACCAATGTGCCTCCAGCTGTTGCAAAACTACAACTCCCAGCATGTATGGCCTGTCAGTGCATTCTGAAAGTTGCAGTTTTGCAACAGCTGGAGGCACACTGGTTGGAATCACTGATTTAGGAAACAGACTCTAGCACAGTGTTTCCCAACCAGTGTGCCTACAGCTGTTGCAAAACTACAATTCCCAGCATGGCCAGACAGTCAGGGATGCTGGGCATGTAGTTCTGCAATATCTGTCCCTTCAGATGTTGCAGAACTACAACTCCCAGCATGCCTGGACAGTCTGGGCATGCTAGGATTTGTAGTTATGCAACAACTGGGAAAGAACAGTTTGGAGACCGCTAAGCAGTGGTCTCCAAACTGTAGCCCTCCAGATGTTGCAAAACTACAACTCCAAGTATGCCCAGACTGTCCAGGCATGCTGGGAGTTGTAGTTCTGCAACATATGAAGGGCCAGATATTGCAGAACTACATGCCCAGCATCCCTGACTGTCTGGCCATGCTGGGAATTGTAGTTTTGCAACATCAGGAGGGCTACAATTTAGAGACCACCTTATAGTGGTCTCCAAACTGTGCCTCTTCAGATGTTGCAAAACTACAACTCCCAGCATGCCCAGACAGTCAGTGCATGCTGAAAGTTGTAGTTTTGCAACATCTGGAGGGCCACAGTTTAGAAACCACTACACAGTGGTTTCCAAACGGTGACCCTTCAGATGTTGCAAAACTACACCTCCCAGCATGCCCAGACAGCTTTTGGCTGTGTGGGCACGCTGGGAGTTGTAGTTTTGCAGCTTTTAGAAGGCCACAGTGAAGATCACTTACCGCGATGTTCACTGCAGCCTTCTTCGCCGCACTTTCCGGCCGCCGCTCCTTCTGCTGCCGCCGCTCCTTCTGCTGCCGCCGCTGCTCGTGGATGCCGCCTCCACCTCCTCCACCGGTCCGGGTAACTCGGGCCATGTTCCCGCCACCCGTGTTCCCCCGCTCTGTACCGACTCCCGATCAGTGGCCAGACGGGGGGAAATTAACTATAATCCCCCTGCCCCCCTCCTGCCATTGGTGGTCAACCTGACCGACCAATGGCAGGGGATAGGAGGGGGTGGCAACATTGCCACCCCACTCCTATGCTTTAGGATGGTTGGAGCTGTCTCTGACAGCTCCGATGATTCTTAATTTCCGGGCGATCGGGTCACCAGTGACCCGAATGGCCCGGATCGCGGGCAAATCGCTGGTCTGAATTGACCAGTGATTTGCTGCGATTGCCGACATGGGGGGGTCTCAGGACCCCCCTAGGCATTGCCACGGGATGCCTGCTGATAGATATCAACAGTCATCCCGGTCCGATCACCGCCCGGCAAGCGGCAGTGATCGGAAATGCCGAGGGCGTATGAATACGCCCTCCGTCCTTAAGGAGTTAAATAGGAGTTAAAATCTATATAACTTTCAGGTACCAGTTGATTTGAAAACATTATATTTCTACCAGAGTACCCCGTTAAAGTTAAGTTCTGGACCTCCCATTTCTCTTGATAAACTGAGATGTTTCTATGCCTTGATCGGAGTCACCTGTGGTTAATTCAGTTAAATATTTGGAAATATACACCCCCCTGTCTATAAAAGGCCTCAGTTGACAATGTGTAGCAAAGCACAAACCAAGCTATAAGGTGGAAAGAACTGACTCTAGAGCTCAGAGACAGGATTGTGTGAAGGCAACGATCTGGACTTTTTCCAGAATTTACATTTATATTGAAGATAAAAAATAAAAAAGAACACAAAACATTCAACAAAAAATAGGTAACACTGGTAACTGGAGGACAGGATTTAGAGGATAAAGTTTGCCAGAAAAAAATTTGTTTTGATTATGAACACCTATATTAGGGACATTTGCTAAATCTCCCAAAAAGTTAAAGTGCTATTAAAATTTAACATTTATGAAAAGTTTAAAATTCATATGATACAATTTGGACCCATTCCCCAATTTTTAAGAAGAACAGTACTCTGCGGGTAATCAAATAAGGTGCTCTATCTGCATAGTGGAAATGGTAGTCATTGATAAAAGGGGATTTTCTAGGTTCATCCTATCTGATTTATCCCTCGATCAACAACTATTGTCAGGAATCTAGTGACTTAAACCTATAATGTTCTTACAACTCCAGAATGTATACATAACTTTTTTATTGAGTTCACCATGACAATTGCCTTTGGCAGAGAGATCCACAGTTTCGCTGCTCTTACAGTAAAGAATCTCCGTCTGTGCTGGTGTAGAAACCTTCTTTCCTCTAGACGTAGATGATGCCCCTTGTTATAGATACAGTCCTGGGAATAAATAGGTCATGGAAGAGATATGACCCCCAATATATTTATATACATAGGTATTACTCGGCCCCTAAGATATCCTTTTTTTCTAAATTTTGAGTAGTATAGTTCTCCTATTACTTTTATTACTGTTTGCCTGTCTTTGAACCTTCCCCAGCTCCACTTTATCTTTCTTGTACACTGGCGCCCAGTGCTGTACACAGTATGTGTTGTCTAACTAGTGATTTGTACAGTGATTTGATTGGTGGTAGAATTATTTCCTTGTCTTGGGCATTTTTGCCCCTTTTTATGCACCCCATAATTTTATATGCCTTGGCAGCAGCTGCTTGACACTGGTTGCTGCAGTTGAATTACTGTTGACAAAAGTCCTTTTCCATATCAGTCGTTCCCAGAACTTTTTTTTTCCATTTAATACATATTTCCAGACTGAATTTTTCCTCTTCATTAGTGTTGAACTGCATAGGCCATTTTCGAATTCGCAATATTTCGCGAATATATGGACGAATATTCGTCATATATTCCTTAAATTCGCATATTCGTAATATTCACGTTTTTTTTTCGCATATGCGTAAATTCGCATATGCGAACATTCGCATATGTGAAAATTTATGAACTTTATAGCAAGTATACCAGTGTTACTTGATAGAAGCAGCAGAAGGGAGGGATCAACATTCGCGAATATTCGCATATGAAGTTTTTCGCACAAAAAAGGATTGCAGTAACACATGTTTTGCATTAAACATGTTTATCCCCTTGGTGTGTATTGGAACTAAACCAAAAAAGGGAGGGGAAAAAGCTAATTGGACATATTGTCATGCCAAACTCCAAAAATGGGCTGGACAAAATTATTGTCACCCCTTCAAAAGTGTGGAAAAATAAGATTATGTCAAGCATGTGATGCTCCTTTAAACTCACCTGGGGCAAGTAACAGGTATGGGCAATATAAAAATCACACCTGAAAGCAGATAAAAAGGAAAGAAGTTCACTTAGTCTTTGCATTGACAAAAGAAAGAGGAGAAGAGAACCGTCTGAGGACTATAGAACCAAAATTGTGGAAAAATATCAAAAATCTCAAGGTTACAAGTCCATCTCCAGAGATCAAGATTTGCCTTTGTCCACAGTTCTGAACATTATCAAGAAGTTTGCAACCCATGGCACTATAGCTAGTCTTCCTGGGCGTGGGCGGAAGATAAAAATCTATGAAAGGTGTCAACGGGGGATAAGCAGCCCCAAACAAGTTCCAAAGATATTCAAGCTGTCCTGCAGGCTCAGGGAGCATCAGTGTCAGCGCAAACTATCTGTCAACATTTAAATGAAGTGTAATGCTATGGCAAGAGACCCAGGAGGACCCAACTGCTGACACAGAGACATAAAAAAGCAAGACTACATTTGGCCAATATGAACTTGAATGAGCCAAAATCCTTCTGGGAAAACGTCTTGTGGACAGATGAGACCAAGATAGAGCTTTTTGGTAACGCACATCATTCTACTATTTACCAAAAACGGAATTAGACCTACAAAGAAAAGAACACAGTACCTACAGTGAAATATATTGGAGGTTCAATGATGTTTTGGGGTAGTTTTTCTGCCTTCGGCCCTGGGTGCCTTGAATGTGTGCAAGGCATCATGAAATCTGAGGATTACCAACGGATTTTGGGTCACACTGTACAGCCCAGTGTCAGAAAGCTGGGTTTGTATCCGAGATCTTTGGTCTTCCAGCAGGACAATGACCCCAAACATACATCAAAAAGCACCCAGAAATGGATGGCAACAAACCGCTGGAGAGTTCTAAAGTGGCCTGCAATGAGTCCAGACCCAAATCCCATTGAACACCTGTGGAGAGATCTTAAAGGGGTACTCCGCCCCTGGCATCTTATCCCCTATACAAAGGATAGGGGATAAGATGTTAGATCGCCGCGGTCCTGCTGCTGGGGACCCCGGGGATCGCTGCTGCAGCACCCCGCTATCATTACTGCACAGAGCGAGTTCGCTCTGTGCGTAATGACGGGTGACGTCATGGCTCTGCCCATCATGACATCACGGCCTGTCCCCTTAATGCAAGTCTATGGCAGGGGGCGTGACGACCGCCACGCCCCCTTCCATAGATTTGTATTGACGGGGGCGGGCCGTGACGTCACAAATGGTGGAGCCATGACGTAACGATGCTCCGGCCCCTGTATTGCCCGTCATTATGTGCAGAGCGATCTCGCTCTGCGCAGTAATGATAGCGGGGTGCTGCAGCAGCGATCCCCGGGGTCCAGAGCAGCGGGACCCTGGCGATCTGACATCTTATCCCCTATCCTTTGGATAGGGGATAAGATGTCTAGGGGCGGAGTACCCCTTTAAAATTGCTGTTGGGAAAAGGCACCCTTCCAATAAGAGAGACCTTGAGCAATTTGCACAGGAAGAGTAGTCCAACATTCCGGCTGAGAGGTGTAAGAAGCTTATTGATGGTTATAAGAAGCGACTGATTTCAGTTATTTTTTCCAAAGGGTGTGCAACCAAATATTAAATCAAGGGTGCCAATAATTTTGTCCAGCCCATTTTTGGAGTTTGGTTTGACATTATGTCCAATTTGCTTTTTTTCCCCCTCCCTTTTTTGGTTTAGTTCCAATACACACAAAGGGAATAAACATGTGTATAGCAAAACATGTGTTACTGCAATCCTTTTCTGTGAGAAATACTTCATTTCTAATAACTATGTATAAATATATCAGGGGACCATACAGAGATCTCTCCTATGATCTATTTATACCCAGGACTGTATCTATAACAAGGAGACATCCTCTACGTTTAGAGGAAAGAAGGTTTCTACACCAGCACAGACAGGGGTTCTTTACTGTAAGAGCAGTGAGACTGTAGAATTCTCTGCCTGAGGAGGTGGTCATGGTGAACTCTGTTAAAGAGTTCAAAAAGGGGTCTGGATGCATTTTTTGAGAATAATAACATCGCTGGTTATGTATACTATGGATATGGTTATGTATACATATATGGAGTCGGGAAGGAATTTTTACCTCTAGTATGTTTTTTTTTTTTTGCCTTCCTCTGATTCAACTCAGTAGGGACTCATTAGGGTTATAGGTTGAACTTGATGGACTCTGGTCTTTTTTCAACCTTATGAACTATGTTACACCACTGTAGGAAATGCTAACTAAAATACAGCACATTCAACCTCTTTTACATATATGGACATGGTACACATCTGATTATACCAACTTTTCTTTTTGGGACAATCCCTTCAGACTCACCTCCTCATTAAAGCTGACCAGGTTAGTTTAAAAGGATAAAGTATTGCAATGGAGGGTGGAACTCGAGTCGGTGCACTGTGCTTGTGGATAGTGTAGCTTCAATCAGGAGAATAAATCACGGCACAAGCTTGTAATGCTTAACGGTGCTTTCATTCAGTAATATAACATTACAAGTACGCATGACGTTTTTTGGCAATATGTCTTTGTCAATTGTATACAGATACATGTAAAAAATAAACTTATATGGGTAACTTCCTATTCATTAGGGAAAACAGCTGATGAAAATGATGACTGATATTTGTTCAACCACACAGGATACATGCAAAGTAAATCATGGATATGACATCATGAAGCACTTGGGAAAAGTAAACAAAAACAAAAAACACATGTCTAGCTATCAAAACATTATAGACTCCAGTGATTACATTCCAACCAGGTCACTCGTTTGAATCTAAAAAGAATGAAAAGACAGATTATATTTGAACCAAAGTAAGGGTTTATATTAGCAAGACATGGGTATGTTCATTTTTTGGGGGGATTTCAGAAATTGTTGTTCAGGGATTTTTTGAGAGGTACCTACATCAGCCCTAACTAGTTTATCACACAAATTAGGGGGTCTTTTATTGCAATTCAGAGGTGGTTCTTTGATTCTGGGATGAGAGGGAACGCTCTTCGTAGAATTGGCCAATGTTTTTTTTTTATTATTTTATCAATTTTATGTTGTAAAGAGTCGTACGTTCTTACAAAGGGGATTCTTTAATTTTGTTTTCTAGGTGTACTATTGGGTTTTTGGGCTTCTATTTGAATTCTTTTGGGGTAACCCCTTTCTGTGAGCTTGTGATCTAGTTCCTTCAATCAGATAGTTCTCATGGCAGGGTCACTTACTATGCATTCAATTCTTCTTTGCTGAGATCGTGGAATGGCTCCTTTAACTGCAGGTGGATGTGAGCTAGAAAATAATGAAAGGTTATTTCTGTCTGTCTCTTTCCTGTGTAAATCTGTATGTAATCCACCTGTTCCATTTTTTAGAACTGTTGTGTCTATGAAATTGACATTATCCTGACTAGAGATGAGCAAACTTTTCAAAAATTCGATTCGGCCGATTCGCTGAATTTTCCGATAAAGTTTGTTTCGATCCGAATTTTTTCGCGGCGAATAATACTGTTATTCAGAATAACATGCAGATTACTGGCATCGCTTTTAGAATCACTGCCGCGCAGCAGCACAATGACAGAGCCTGCTGGTGGCATCAGTGTCAGGAGACCATATAGTGGCTGAATGACATAGCGTGGAGGTATTGGCAGCATGAGGAGACCATATAGTGGCTGAATGGCACAGCTTGGATGAGACTGAAGCATGAGGACACCGTATAGTGGCTGAATGACACAGTGTGGCGGTGTTGGCAGCATGAGGAGACCATATAGTGGCTGAATGGCACAGCGTGGAGGTGTTGGCAGAATGAGGACACCATATAGTGGCTGAATGACACAGAGTGGAGGTGTTGGCAGCATGAGGAGACCATATAGTGGCTGAATGACACAGCGTGGAGGTGTTGGCAGCATGAGGACACCATATAGGGGTTGAATGGCACAGCGTGGAGGTGTTGGCAGCATGAGGAGACCATATAGTGGCTGAATGGCACAGCGTGGAGGTGTTGGCAGCATGAGGACACCATATAGTGGCTGAATGGCACAGTGTGGAGGTGTTGGCAGCATGAGGACACGATATAGTGGCTGAATGACACAGCGTGGAGGTGTTGGAAGCATGAGGACACCATATAGTGGCTGAATGACACAGCGTGGAGGTGTTGGCAGCATGAGGAGACCATATAGTGGCTGAATGACACAGCATGGAGGTGTTGGCAGCATGAGGAGACCATATAGTGGCTGAATGGCACAGCCTGGAGGTGTTGGCAGCATGAGGAGACCATATAGTGGCTGAATGGCACAGCGTGGAGGTGTTGGCAGCATGAGGAGACCATATAGTGGCTGAATGGCACAGCGTGGAGGTGTTGGAAGCATGAGGAGACCATATAGTGGCTGAATGGCACAGCGTGGAGGTGTTGGCAGCATGAGGACACCATATAGTGGATGAATGACACAGCGTGGAGGTGTTTGCAGCATGAGGAGACCATATAGTGGCTGAATGACACAGCGTGGAGGTGTTGGCAGCATGAGGACACCATATAGTGGCTGAATGGCACAGCATGGAGGTGTTGGCAGCATGAGGACACCATATAGTGGCTGAATGACACAGCGTGGAGGTGTTGGCAGCATGAGGAGACCATATAGTGGCTGAATGACACAGCGTGGAGGTGTTGGAAGCATGAGGACACCATATAGTTGGTGAATGACACAGCGTGGAGGTTTTGGAAGCATGAGGACACCATATAGTGGCTGAATGACACAGCGTGGAGGTGTTGGCAGCATGAGGAGACCATATAGTGGCTGAATGACACAGCGTGGAGGTGTTGGAAGCATGAGGACACCATATAGTGGCTGAATGACACAGCGTGGAGGTGTTGGCAGCATGAGGAGACCATATAGTGGCTGAATGACACAGCATGGAGGTGTTGGCAGCATGAGGAGACCATATAGTGGCTGAATGGCACAGCCTGGAGGTGTTGGCAGCATGAGGAGACCATATAGTGGCTGAATGGCACAGCGTGGAGGTGTTGGCAGCATGAGGAGACCATATAGTGGCTGAATGGCACAGCGTGGAGGTGTTGGAAGCATGAGGAGACCATATAGTGGCTGAATGGCACAGCGTGGAGGTGTTGGCAGCATGAGGACACCATATAGTGGATGAATGACACAGCGTGGAGGTGTTTGCAGCATGAGGAGACCATATAGTGGCTGAATGACACAGCGTGGAGGTGTTGGCAGCATGAGGACACCATATAGTGGCTGAATGGCACAGCATGGAGGTGTTGGCAGCATGAGGACACCATATAGTGGCTGAATGACACAGCGTGGAGGTGTTGGCAGCATGAGGAGACCATATAGTGGCTGAATGACACAGCGTGGAGGTGTTGGCAGCATGAGGACACCATATAGTGGATGAATGACACAGCGTGGAGGTGTTGGCAGCATGAGGAGACCATATAGTGGCTGAATGACACAGCGTGAAGGTGTTGGCAGCATGAGGACACCATATAGTGGCTGAATGGCACAGCATGGAGGTGTTGGCAGCATGAGGACACCATATAGTGGCTGAATGACACAGCGTGGAGGTGTTGGCAGCATGAGGAGACCATATAGTGGCTGAATGACACAGCGTGGAGGTGTTGGCAGCATGAGGACACCATATAGTGGCTGATTGGCACAGCATGGAGGTGTTGGCAGCATGAGGAGACCATATAGTGGCTGAATGACACAGCGTGGAGGTGTTGGCAGCATGAGGAGACCATATAGTGGCTGAATGGCACAGCCTGGAGGTGTTGGCAGCATGAGGAGACCATATAGTGGCTGAATGGCACAGCGTGGAGGTGTTGGCAGCATGAGGAGACCATATAGTGGCTGAATGGCACAGCGTGGAGGTGTTGGCAGCATGAGGACACCATATAGTGGCTGAATGGCACAGTGTTGAGGTGTTGGCAGCATGAGGACACCATATAGTGGCTGAATGACACAGCTTGGATGAGGCTGAAGCATGAGGACACCATATAGTGGCTGAATAACACAGCGTGGAGGTGTTGGCAGCATGAGGAGACAATATAGTGGCTGAATGGCACAGCGTGGAGGTGTTGGCCGCATGAGGACACCATATAGTGGCTGAATGACACAGCATGGACATGTTGTCAGCATGAGGAGACCATATAGTTGGTGAAAGACACAGCATGGAGGTGTTGGCAGCATGAGGAGACCATATAGTGGATGAATGGTACAGCCCGGAGTTGCCAGCAGCATGAGTAGGCACTAGGCCTTCACAATCCCTAAGATTAAAAGATGAATCAAGAAATTTAAACCGAAGATTTTGGATAGCGGGTGCTACCTATGAGAAAATTTGAAATTCCCAGACCCAGGCCCAACAGCGGCATCAGTAACCCATATCTTGCCTGAATGACACAGCCTGGAGTTGGCTGATGCACGAGTACACACCAGGGCTTCACAATCCCCCCCAAAAAACACCACAATTTTAGAAATTTTTGAAAAAGATTTTGGATAGCGGATGCTACCTATGAGAAAATTTGAAATTCCCAGACCCAGGCCCCACAGCGGCATCAGTAACCCATATATTGCCTGAATGACACAGCCTGGAGTTGGCTGATGCACGAGTACACACCAGGGCTTCACAATCCCCCCCCCCCCCCCCCCGCCAAAAAAAAACACCGCAATTTTAGAAATTTTTGGAAAAGATTTTGGATAGCGGGTGCTACTTATGAGAAAATTTGAAATTCCCAGACCCAGGCCCAGCAGCGCCATCATTTTTTGGCTATGAAGGACCAAATCCAACAAGCCCCCACAGGGCTCATGTGGCCGTGAGATTTAGGCGCAATGTCTCCATTGCCCTGACCGGCCATTGTTTCCAAGACTTCTCGCCAAGGCAAACCATGTAAAGAATAGCGTGACATCGCCGTGCCCTACACACATGGTACGATGAAGGGCCACCGAGATTTGGACGTGCAGTGGAGGCCGAGGACACGGTGGAGGATGAGGAGGTGGCGTCACACACTGTAACAAGAACAACTGCCTGGGAGCGAAAGCGTGGAGGAGGAAGCGGTGTGACCTGTCCAAGTTGCTGTTGTGGCTGTGCAGGAACCACCTTTACCCAGTGAGCCATAAAAGACAAATATTGTCCCTGCCCGTAGTTACAGCTCCACACGTCGGCGCTGCCGTGCACTTTTGAACACACCGACAGGCTCAAGGACTGGCCCACCTTCTCTTGTACAAACTTATGCAGGGCTGGTACTGCCTTCTTCGCAAAGAAATGATGGCTTGGGACTCTCCACCTCGGCTCGGCACAAGCCATCAATTCTCTGAAATGTGCAGAGTCCACCACTTGAAAAAGGAGGGACTGCAACACCAGCAACTTGGACAGGAGCACATTCAACTTCTGCTCCGTTGGATGAGTGGGCGCATACTGTTGTCTCTTGGACATGGCTTCGTCAATGGATTGTTGGCGGAATGGCTGACTAAAAGCGGGAGAAGCAGGAGCAACAGAAGGAGGGTTTGACACACAGCTCCCTTCGGCTGAGGTGGTGGAGCCTTGGCTGGATGAAGGAGGGAGCGGATGGCCACTGGGTGATGCAGCAGGCTGGACCACTACATCGGAGCAACGGTTCTCCCAGGCCGCTTTATGGTGGCGAAGCATGTGTTGACGCAGGGCCGTGGTGCCAACATTGGGACCCTGGCCACGTTTCACCTTCTGCTGACAGATCTTGCATGTGGCTACGTGAACCTCCTCCGGATGCCTTATGAAAAACTTCCACACCGCCAAGTAGCTGATTTTCCCACCCGCAGTCCGCACTAATTGTCTGCTACTGGTGCGGTCTCTAGGAACCCCTGTTCCACTACCTCCCAGAAATTTAGGCTGCCGCGAAGCAGGTGGTCTCCCCCGGGCACATTTGGCTCCTGAATTTCCACTACTGCCACCACGCAGACTGCAAACCGTGCTACCGCCTTGCTGCCTCAAGGGCAACCTGCAACTGTCTTCTCCTGATGATGATGAAGCCCCTTCTACACCCGGCTCCCAATTGCGATCAGCCTCATCATCATCCACAGGTGTGTGCACATCACTGATGTCCTCCTCAAGTTCCCCAACAGTGTCTGTTTCAGGACCCTGAACCCTTGAAATACCGCCACCCACGTCACTCTCCGCATCACTACTCCCCTTCTTGGCTGTCATTCTGTCTCCTCCCCTTCTTGACTGTCCAGTAGCAGCTGACTCTCCTCTATTAGATCGTCCTCAGTAAATAGTGGAGCTGAACCCACAGCATAAGATAATTCTTTAGGAGAGGGAACAGAATAGGACAAAGGCAATGGGAGGACAGGGACTGCTCTCGGGCCGTGCCAACTGAGGGTTGTGTCTGATGACCCCACCGACTGTTGACTGGGGGTGACTGGGGGCTTAACAGGTACTAAATGGTACAATACTTGGATGTACCTATGCGGTATGCACTGATGAGGGCATTAATATGCGTAACTATAAGCAGAAAAAACTATTTAAAAAAAAAACAGCCGGTGAATATTATTGTTTGTACTTGCCCAGTATGTAGCACCTTGACAGATTAACAGGTACAAAATGGTACAATTGCACTATAGTCCACTGAACAATCACGTATTTCTGAACAGCAGCAGGTCCCAACAGTGCAGCACCACAAAAAAAAATCCAGGGATTAAACCCTAAATTGCACTCTGTCACACAATTCTGAGCAGCAGAAGATTTGTGGAGCAAAAAAAATAAACTCAATTGGGCTGAAAAATTAGGAGATAAGATGCTTCAGAAAGTTCAGACAGCTTGGAGATCTGTATGAGGCAGCTGACAGCTATCTGCCCCTCTCTGTTGCAATGCTCAATAACGTGAATAGGAGGTTTAGCTGTCAATGATCCTTTTCAGTGTAACAGTACAGCACTCTGCACTCCTGCCTTTCTCTAATGCTGATGTGACTAGCAGTTTCAGTGTAACACTGTGGTATGAGCTATTCACACACACACAGTCCCGTCCTCTCCATCTGAGTGCATAGATGAAATGAAGAGAGGCAAGATGGCCGCCGATTATGTAGGGGCTGTGACATCACAGGGGTCAGTGAACACTGATAGGCTGCATCTCACATGTGATTCAGGGTCAGCCCGCCTACCTTCATTTCCGCCGCTGTTTCCCGCCCTCCCATAATCCTGGAACGCAGTAAAATGGAGTTTAATTAAGCGATTTGTGCGATCGAATTGCACCGATATTCGTTGCGAATCGAATTTTTCATGAAGTTCGTAACCAATTCGGGTTCGTCAACTTCGATTCGCTCATCTCTAATCCTGACTCTCTGTGATTGTGAACTTTAGTTCAGGGCGAATGTTATTAAGGAAGTTAAAGAAGTTCACAAGTGACAAATGTGGCCCCTCCCATCCGCAAAACACATCATCTAGAAATATTTTCCATACTATAGCATGCTTAATGAATTACAGTAACCCCCCCGACATGCGATGGCCCCCGACATATGATAAAATCGACATAGGATGGCCTCTCAGAGACCATCGCATTTCGATGTCAGCATCGACATACGATGCTTTTATATGTCGGGGCCATCTCATTAACTGCTATCCGACAGTGCAAAATGCTTAAGCTTCTGTCGGATAGCAGTTTAAGCATCCCGGGCAGGTTCGCTTACCTATTGCTGCTGCTCCGGGTCCACTTCGCGATCCTCCGGCATCTTCTGCATCTTCCCCGGGGTCCGGGACTCGCTTTCCGGCTTCGTTATTACATCACTACGCACGCCCTGCCGGCGCAGCAGCGTGATAACGTCACCAGAAAGCGAGGCCCAAACCCTGCAGAAGATGTGAAAGAAGCCGTAGGATCACGAAGAAGACACCGGAGCAGCGGGACAGCATCGGGAGCCCCTGGGACAGCATCGGGAGCGGTGAGGACCTGGTCCGGAGCGGCGGGGACAGGTGAATACAGCTTCCTATACTTTACATTGTACGGATCCCTCAACACATGATGGATTCGACAAACGATGGGTCGTTTGGAACGAATTACCATCGTATGTTGAGAGAACACTGTACTCATTAGTGTAAACAAATTCATCTTCAAAATGTGCCATGTAGGCATTTGCGTATGGGAGGGCCACATTTGCGCCCATCGTAGATTCCCTCTTCTGCTGGAAAAAAAACGGTCTTCGTACAGGAAATTATTTTTATGGAGAACAATCTCTAATAATTCAAGAAAAAAGGATTTCATGTCATTGGTATGTGTACTCTGTTCCAATAGCCATTTAACTGCTTGAATATCCTTTATATGCTCAATTGAAGTTACATCTACAGTGACTAGTAGAGATGAGCAAATTTTTTAAAAATTCGATTCGTCCGATTCGCCGAATTTTTGGAAAAAATGGCTGAATGACACAGCCATGAGTTGGCGGCAGAATGAATAGAACATATAGTGGCTGAATGACACAGCCTGGAGTTGGCGGCAGCATGAGTAGAACATATAGTGGCTGAATGACACAGCGTGGAGGTGGCGGCAGCATGAGGACCATATCTGATATCAGATCCTGCAACGCACCCCTTTCACTGTGAGATAAGTTATTAAACAGGTGTTTTTCCTCACTGGAAATTTTTTTAAGTATAATACCCATATCATCTTTTACAAACTTTACATATGTCTCTACTGTATGTTGGGTTTTTGGAGGCATAAAATTACTCTTAGTTTTTAAACCAATTGTGTCTAACTTCAGCATTCCACTTGGACTTCAGCTAGCAACATTAGTTACATTTATTTTGTCAGCAAAAATTGTTTTCAGACGTATATTACGAAATGGGCATTCTAAAGCTATATCTAATTCAAAGAGATCAAATTTATTAGACGGGCTAAACAACAGTTCTTTTTGTAAAACCTTCATCTGCATAGGGTTCAGGCACTTAGAAGAAATATTAGTGATCAAGAATGGTATGATCTATAAACCTGGGATCTCGTTAGGATGTTCCCGGTTGCCTCTCCGATGATTGCGCCCTCCGTGTCGAGTCTTCCTCTTTGGCAGGGGTGTCTGCCTGCAAAAAAAAAAGGATGTGATTCACGATATGAGGAAGAAAAGGATGAAGTATATTTGCTGCCTGAACTTGAGGATGCTTGATCTCCCCAATAGTATGTATGAAAACCTCTCCTGCCTCGCCATCTGTACAGTCTATTCTGTGTATAATCCTCTGTGTCACATAGATATTTCTTTCTTTTCCTTTGTTCCATTTCCTTTCTGTGTGTATCGATCTAATTCTTTCAAGATTCTATTAGTGTTGCAAATTCTTCTAGACTTGATAGAATCCTTTAGCTGCTGTTCAATTGTGTCAATCTCTCAATCTTTCAGTGGTGGCATGTTGTCATTGCTCAATGGCTAAAGGAAATCTGTCACCAATGTCACCTGCACTAACCTGTCCATGTCCCAGTCCATGGCGGGGATCTCCTATAATCATCTCCGGTATCTTCACTCCGGGCACCAACTTAGGGCATGGGCGGAGCTTAATGATGTTACCACTGCTGCTCTCTGCTGGGTCCCGGGTCTTGGGAACAGCAGCGGTTACAATATTAAGCTCTGCCGTGTCCCAAGCCGGTCCCCATAGCAAAGATACTGGAGAAGATTACCGGAAATCCCCGCCACGGACCAGGACAAGGTAAGTATCGTTGTTATCAATGTCATCTGCACTATCTGTTGGTACGGACAGGTTAGTGCAGGTGACACTGGTGACAGATTTCCTTTAATAGAATGATGTTCATAAAACATTTATTCATTTTCTGTACAAATCTTTCACAATTGTCAGTATCCTCAGAAAACAATGTTGGTCTTAGATTAACTCTCAATCCTCTTGGAATTTTCTTGGTCTGGAAATACTCAATAATCAGTGTCACTGAGTTCATAGGAAGTAAGTATTCGGCTCTCTCATTCCAGAGTCTGTTTCTTTATTTCACTTGCCAGTATATGTAGAAAGTCTGCCGTTGTTCCCACTTCAGCTAGAATCCGTTCGGTATCGTCATTACTGAAGGATCTGGTAGACATCTGTGCTCTGTGTCCTCTGTGCTCGCTCCAAGTTTATTGCAATGGAGGGCGACAATCGAGTCGGTGCGCTGTACTAGTTTAACAGGATAGGCTGCCACAAACTGTTTGGACTAATATCTGACCAAACAGTCATTGCATACGAACAGTTACAACCCACACCTACAATATATAGTAAGGTCTCAAGAAATACACAGGTGAAAACGTGCAATTGTCATAGATTACAGTAAGGCGTTGTTAAATTAGTAAAATGGATTTCGACCAAAACTGGAGTTAAGCTCGCCGGGCTCCGCTTAGTTTTCAAAAAAGTTTGGTTTGCTGTAAACAGATTCTCTGTGAACCAGCAATTAAAAGAAAGACATGTAGAACACTACAGGTTTTGAGTCTCACAACAAAAATACCCAATGGATTTTTCCTAGCATTCCAAAAATTCTCCCAAAATGGTGAAGAAGAAATAGTTTTCATACGAAAAGCCTAAAAAAGTATAGCTTTTATAGGAATAATGGGCTGAGTATGTGAAGGTCTTGCTGGTACTAGCAGCAGCAAGGATGACGACTGGTGGTAGTTATAGCCAGCATACAGTACAGAAGGCAGTTGTGGACAAGTGATGATTGTAGTATCCAGTAAACAGCAGGCAGTGGTGGACTGGTGGTAGTTGTAGCCAGTGGACAGTACAGAAGGCAGTTGTAGACAAGTGATGATTGTAGTATCCAGTAAACAGCAGGCAGTGGTGGACTGATGGGAGTTGTAGTAGTCAGAAGACAGGAGGCAGTGGTGGATTGGTGCGAGTTGTGGTAGCCAGCGCAACGGCAGGCAGTGGTGGACTGGTCTTCCTAGTAGTAGTCAACATACAGCAGGGGTGGTGGTAGTACTGCCTAATCAGTGGCATCTGGCACAAGAGATTTAAATTCCTCACTGCCTGATTTATTTTAACAAAGGTGAGCTTTTCATGTTGCTGGCAGACAATCAAGGTTACTTAGGGGTGATGCCACCATCTGCCATGCTGAACACTCTCTCTGATACTACACTGGAGGGTGGACAAGACAGAACATCCATGCAAATTGGGAATGTTTTGACCAATGGTCTAATCTGGTGGCCCAGAAGTCCATGGGGTCTGTGCTCAAGGTATCTGTCAGAGAAAAAGCACAGCTTAGGTACAGCATGCATGAACCTGGTTGTTTAACCCCTTAAGGACCAAGGACGTACCGGTATGTCCTTGGTCCTGCTCCCGTGATATAACGCGGGGTTACACGATAACCCCGCATCATATCACGGCGGGCCCGGCGTCATAGTGAAGCCGGGACCCGCCGCTAATAGCGCGCATCGCCGATCGCAGCACCGCACGCTATTAACCCTTTAGCCGCGCGCTCAGAGCTGAGCCACGCGGCTAAAAGTGAAAGTAAAAACTGCCGGTTAACTCAGTGGGCTGTTCGGGATAGCCGCGGTGAAATCGCGGCATTCCGAACAGCTTACAGGACAGGGGGAGGGTCCCTACCTGCCTCCTCGCTGTCCGATCGCCGAATGACTGCTAAGTGCCTGAGATCCAGGCAGAATCATCGGCAGAATCATCGATCACTGGTTTCCTATGAGAAACCAGTGATCAATGATAAAGATCAGTGTGTGCAGTGTTATAGGTCCCTATGGGAGCTATAACACTGCAAAAAAAAGTGAAAAATAAAGTGAATAAAGATCATTTAACCCCTCCCCTATTAAAAGTTAGAATCACCCCCCTTTTCCCATAAAAAAAAAAAACAGTGTAAATAAAAATAAAAATAAACATATATGGTATCACCGCGTGCGGAAATGTCCGAATTATAAAAATATATTGTTAATTAAACTGCTCGGTCAATGGCGTATGCGCAAAAAAATTCCAAAGTCCATTGCAAAAATGGTACCGTTAAAAACTTCAGATCACGGCGCAAAAAATGAGCCCTCATACCGCTCCATACACGGAAAAATAAAAAAGTTATAGGGGTCAGAAGATGACAATTTTAAACATATTAATTTTCCTGCATGTAGTTATGATTTTTTCCAGAAGTACGACAAAATCAAACCTATATACCGTATATACTCGAGTATAAGCCGACCCGAGTATAAGCCGAGACCCCTAATTTCAACCCAAAATCCCAGGAAAAGTTATTGACTCGAGTATAAGCCTAGGGTGGGAAATACCTCATCCCCCCCTGTCATCATCCAGACCCGTCATTAACATCCTCATCATCCCCTTGTCATCATCCCACACATCCCCTTATCATCACACACATCCCCCCTTCATCATCCCCTTGTCATCATCCCACACATCCCCTTATCATCCCACACATCCCCCCTTCATCATCCCCTTGTCATCATCCCACACATCCCCCCTTCATCATCCCCTTGTCATCATCCCACACATCCCCTTATCCCACACATCCCCCCTTCATCATCCCCTTGTCATCATCCCACACATCCCCTTATCCCACACATCCCCCCCTTCATCATCCCCTTGTCATCATCCCACACATCCCCCCTTCATCATCCCCTTGTCATCATCCCACACATCCCCTTATCATCCCACACATCCCCCCTTCATCATCCCCTTGTAATCATCCCACACCCCCCCCCCTTCATCATCCCCACCCCCCTTCATCATCCCCACACCCCCCCCCCCCTTCATCATCCTCTTCTCATCATTCGCCCTCAGTGGTCTTCAACCTGCGGACCTCCAGAGGTTTCAAAACTACAACTCCCAGCAAGCCCGGGCAGCCATCGGCTGTCCGGGCTTGCTGGGAGTTGTAGTTTTGAAACCTCCGGAGGTCCGCAGGTTGAAGACCACTGCGGCCTTCAACATGCGGACCTCCAGAGGTTTCAAAACTACAACTCCCAGCAAGCCCGGGCAGCCATCGGCTGTCCGGGCTTGCTGGGAGTTGTAGTTTTGAAACCTCCGGAGGTCCGCAGGTTGAAGACCACTGCGGCCTTCAACATGCGGACCTCCAGAGGTTTCAAAACTACAACTCCCAGCAAGCCCGGGCAGCCATCGGCTGTCCGGGCTTGCTGGGAGTTGTAGTTTTGAAACCTCCGGAGGTCCGCAGGTTGAAGACCACTGCGGCCTTCAACATCATCCAGCCCCCTCTCACCCCCTTTAGTTCTGAGTACTCACCTCCGCTCGGCGCTGGTCCGGTCCTGCAGGGCTGTCCGGTAAGGAGGTGGTCCGGTGAGGAGGTGGTCCGGGCTGCTATCTTCACCGGGGGCGCCTCTTCTCCGCGCTTCCGGCCCGGAATAGAGCCGTTGCCTTGACAACGACGTATCTGCGTCGTTGTCAAGGCAACGTGACTATTCTGAGGCCGGGCCCGAAGCGCTTAGAAGAGGCCTCCCCGGTGAAGATAGCAGCCCGGACCACCTCCTCACCGGACCACCTCCTTACCGGACAGCCCTGCAGGACCGGACCAGCGCCGAGCGGAGGTGAGTACTCAGAACTAAAGGGGGTGAGAGGGAGCTGGATGATGTTGAAGGCCGCAGTGGTCTTCAACCTGCGGACCTCCGGAGGTTTCAAAACTACAACTCCCAGCAAGCCCGGACAGCCGATGGCTGCCCGGGCTTGCTGGGAGTTGTAGTTTTGAAACCTCTGGAGGTCCGCAGGTTGAAGACCACTGCGGGTGGGGGAGTTCACTCGAGTATAAGCCGAGGGGGGTGTTTTCAGCACGAAAAATCGTGCTGAAAAACTCGGCCTATACTCGAGTATATACGGTAAGTAGAGTATCATTTTAACCGTATGGATCTACAGAATAAAGATAAGGTGTCATTTTTACCGAAAAATGTACTCCGTAGAAACGGAAGACCCCAAAAGTTACAAAACGTTTTTTTTTTTTTTTAATTTTGTCGCACAATAATTTTTTTTCCGTTTCACCGTAGATTTTTGGGCAAAATGACTGATGTCATTACAAAGTAGAATTGGTGGCGCAAAAAATAAGCAATAATATCGATTTTTAGGTGCAAAATTGAAAGAGTTATGATTTTTTAAAGGCAAGGAGCAAAAAATGAAAATGCAAAAACGGAAAAAACCCCGGTCCTTAAGGGGTTAAGTGAGTTTAACTATGTTGGAATGTCGCAAATGTGGGGGTGTTGGGGAAGACTATTTTGGTGCTGTAGGTCTAGGTAGGCAAGTTTAAAAGCCTAAGAACGGCTAAACCAAGCAAAAATTTTACTGCTCATAGCCAGAACATCACTGAGACTGGCACAGTTTCTTTAAAAAAAGTCTTTATTGTGGCCCAGTTGTTGGAGGTATGCCTGACTATTTCGTTAGGCTCATTATTCTCAGCCTCTTCATGAAGATGCGTTGTGAGAGAAGCAGGCTAACTAACATATGTGACCAAAGGCTAGACTAACTAACTACCGTATTTATCGGCGTATAACACGCACTTTTTAGGCTAAAATTTTTAGCCTAATGTCTATGTGCGTGTTATACGCCGATACACCCCCAGGAAAGGCAGGGGGAGAGAGGCCGTCGCTGCCCGCTTCTCTCCCCTGCCTTTCCTGGGGTCTAGAGCGCTTCTGCCGGCCCTTCTCACCCCCTGGCTATCGGCGCCGCTGCCCGTTCTGTCCCCCTGACTATCGGTACCGGCGCCCCACTGCCGGCGCCGATAGCCAGGGGGAGAGAAGCGGCGCCGACAGCCAGGGGGAAAGAAAGGGCAGCGGCACCCATTGCCTGCGCCGCTGCTCCGTTGCCTCCCCCCATCCCCGGTGGCATAATTACCTGGGTCGGGTCCGCACTGCTGCAGGCCTCCGGCGTGCATCCCCGGCGTCGTTGCTATGCGCTGCACGGCGCGGCGCATGACGTCAGTGCGCCGCGGCGTGCATAGCAACGACGCAGTGGCACCGGCAATGGGTGCCGCTGCCCTTTCTCTCCCCCTGGCTATCGGCGCCGGCACCGATAGTCAGGGGGACAGAACGGGCAGCGGCGCAGATAGTCAGGGGGAGAGAAGGGCCGGCAGCAGCGCTCTAGACCCCAGGGAAGGCAGGGGGAGAGAAGCAGGCAGCGACGGCCTCTCTCCCCCTGCCTTTCCTGGGGGTTTATCGGGGTATACACGCGCACACACGCACCCTCATTTTACCATGGATATTTGGATAAAAAACTTTTTTTACCCAAATATCCTTGGTAAAATGAGGGTGTGTGTTATAGGCCGGTGCGTGGTATACCCCGATAAATACGGTAACTAGAGAAAAACACCTATTTGCAGGATAGGGGTGGATTTGGACATCTCCTGCTTCTCTTGGCTAGGAGCTTTGCATTTGTCTAGAATATGCTTTCTTTACCGTTTGCAATGCCCAACAATTTTAGTAAAACTTTAAGCCTCTGCATGCTGTAAGTCACGGTGTATGCATGTTATGACAGGAAAATTCACATGCAATATAGCCCTTCAGCACACATTGTACTTTCCAATAAACCTTTTAATACTTCATATGTCCTATGTTCACTGCTTTTTCAACCATCAAAACAGCAAAAGTGAAGGGGGGACACTGAACTCATAAACCACTTGATTTTAGGAAAAGTGTTAGTGTCATAGTAGTTGAACCCACTCACGATCAGACACCGATAGCATATCCTTGAAATACTCCATCAATTTCTTTGGTGAGATAACCCTTTTATGCTGAAACAGCCCAGGGATATCTGTGACTGAAGAAAACAGTATACCATAATTACATAATAAATCTGTTTAGTTCCTGACAAAACTAAAGAGGGATTATTGCAGAGATTATTGTTCTGCTATTAGATCCCTACTATTTTTTCACAATGTTCACTACTTTACAGTACTCCACTGTATTCATTATTCATTATACCAGCAGAAGCCTGAATAAACAAATGCAAATTGTAATTAACTGTATGCAATAATGGAATGCATTGTTCATTAATAATGCACACTTTAATAATAAAGATGAATAAAGAAATTGACTAGAATATACATTATCTTTATATTTGTCAATATTTCTTTATAAAATTCTGCCTTTCACTTTAAAAGTTCATTGTAAGAAATAATGACCCTAACATTTAACTCAAAATCCTTAGTGGATTAGGCCTGACACCAGCATCAGCGATTTCAAAATCGCTGTGTATTTAAAAAATATATTTCCTTTTACTTTGCATGTAGACTCCTGAAATGTATTTTGCTTTTGAATAATAAATACTTTAAGACTATCAAGTAAAGGTAAAATTATAGGGAATTATGATTGACATAATTTAACATAATAAAGAGCATCTAGTAGAAAACTTGTAATCATATCTGCTAAGCAAGCGATTAGTATGGAATATTCTTGTTCAGAGACAGGTGCTCCTCTACATGTACACACTTGAACTATTTTGACAGCTTTGCAAAAGCGCATCTCATAATCAGTTCTCTGTGTCTTTTCACACATTAAAAAGCCCGAGACATTTATTGCAGATTGTGTTCAACAAAGCACAGGAATGCATTATTTACTAAGAAAATGTTATAGTTTATGGATGTTTATATCTATAGGTTGTTGAGGTGGGAAGTTGAGGTGTTGTCCAAGGTTCTCAGTGCTATCAATTCTTTTTCCACTCAAATATAGTCCCCTAATATCTTGTTTTGGGAGGCTGAGTATCATAAAAATGGAAACTTTACCAAAATTGTTATATCTCTTCCAAACCGTTCCCATTAGTGTGACAGAAAGAATCTGCAACAGGCAGCATGAACTTTGGGGTTCTAGTAGAATCTGTTTCTCAATTCACACCAAAACGTAGCTTGGTGGTGTAGGTCTTCCAGAGAATGTTATAGGAAAAATGGTTTTCAGCTCACCTCCTTGCCTCCTCTGTGTCTCAATGACTAAGGCTGCTTACTGCGGCCGAAACACGTCACTTTGTACATGCCCGTTGTTTTGTAAATAAAGAGTATTGTATTGAACCTGTGCTGGACTTCGTTGTTGGGGTCTATCAGAGAATACATCACATTCCTTGATATTTTGGATTGGGTCCATAACATAACCAGGAAGTGACGTGTGGGATTAAAAATGTCTCTTGTCCCTCTTTTTATAGTGACACACCATCCCTATTTGGGATCGAGGGGTAGTGATATATCTCAGCATCTAGGATCTATGTCACCCTACTGGCAAAATCCAGCATTCTCTCCTGGTTGACAAGCTCCAAGGTAGCTTTTGAGGGACCTGGCCCCTGGCTCTCACATAAAGGATTGTCAGATGGTATTGTGCCTTTCTTAACCTTGTTGGAGGTTTGAGTGAAAAAAAATATTTAAGCCAAGAGAACAAATGATCTATTAGGGGTCCTACTCTTTTGTAACCTCAGATTTTGATATTTTGTTGTCATCCTCCTCTGCACATTGACTGTCTTAGGTTTACAGAGTTCTCCTTAGGTGCAGTAACCAGCATCATAAGCCCTTCTTTGATAATTGGTTGAGGTTGTGAGAGGTTGACATTGGAGTTTCTTTTGATCAAAAGGCTGTCCAAATGGCTTATCCTTAACTTCTAAATAGAAAACTATAAGATTGTTTGTCACTTTTATTACTGCCAAGCTCTCTTGCACAAAACTAGACTTCTCCAATTGGCTAAGTTGTGTTTTTCCTCAATTTTGTGACACAAATAATTTATTTGGTTTCACAATACACTGATTTTGCCCATAACAACCAATTACAGCTCATTTCCTAAGGAGTTCTGGTATAATGAAGGCTGATTGAGTTTGGGTTTCAGGCCATTTAAGAAATATGGACCAATGTATAGTAAAATGAAGGGTGCAATTACAAGTACAACAAAGCAAAAAAAAAAGAAAAACCTAATATGACTATGTTGACAGGGAAATAAAATAAATATGGGACTTAGAAGGTGAGGAGGGGAAAAACTAAAGTAAAAAACAGAAATTGCTGCAGCGGAATAACAAAACACTGTGGTGGACTTGTAAGAGGAGCCAAGGGGTAGATGATGGTTAACCTCCTAGGAGTTGATGGTATAACTGAAAATAAGGTGCATCAAGTAACTTGACAGAGGTCTCTTAGCCTCTGTTGGGTCAGCCACAGTCTCAGCTGTCTGTAGCAAATGCCATCCCATTAAGATCTTTCATCGGGGAACTCCCAATGCATTCTTTAGATGAAAGACTGAGATGTATCTCACTGTGTTCATCACCTATTCCCAAAAGAAAGCCCTGGGAAAACTTTGATGATGTAACTTTCCATCTATATTATGTGCTGTCACTAACAGTTCACTGTTTACTCTTTCAAATGACATTTATACATTTTCCTAAATCAGTTCAACACATTTAGCTCAATTATCCATGCAATTTTTTGCTGCATTTCTGTAAAAACATAGCGGGAACAAAAAAAATAATGAAAAAAAATAAAATAAAATAAAATCTATTACTTATGGCAAATGTAAATTAAAGTGGTAAAAGTTTAATGACAACTTTCTTATATTGACGAATATCTGTATGGGTGGACATATGCAATTACTAACAAAGTCTGACAAAGTCTAAGCGAATTGATAGTTCCACATGTATCCTACTTCTGCTGAATCTTCTATCACAGTTTTTCTCATTTGTCTGTGGTTTGTTACAGGTTCCTGCTGTTTGATTGAATCTGCCAAGTAAAATATTACCTAGAGTGAAGAGGCTGAAAGTGTAATATTATTAGGAGCAATAATGGAAGCCTTCAGTTGAGGTTATCATTAGAGGATAGGAAAGGTCCTTGTTATCTCTCCAGGTAGAAAAACCTTATACAAATGAACCGTTTCTCTAGTGTTATAGACAAAAACATAGAAGCCATATAGAATAGATGTAACCCTTTCAAATCAAGAAACCCAAGAGTGCTCCCCTGTTTCAGTTATCTGCTGCTACCAGCTGTGATTTTGCCAAATACATTTTGCAGCTATTTTTCCAAACCAAGTAAAGGGGTGTTGGATCCTGTTACTTATAACCTTGTGTATGGTGTTTCAATTGACACATTCAGAGCACCTGAATCCTACATCAGGGAATGCCACAGAGGAAACAAGACCATCACTCGCATCAAGAATATACTGAGACTGGTGTGATCCATAAAAAGCATCCAGTGAAAAAGGATCTGTGAATGTAAACAACTCCCCAACAAAAAGGGATCAGGGGAGAATGCCAGGTATAGGTCTGAAAAAATGGCAATGTACAATGAAGCTTAGTAGTCATATAAAATGCTGGTGCTCTTACTAACTTGTCTGGATGCACAACTTTCTGTTCACAGTGCATTTGCTGTCTAAGGGAAACAGAAAGGCAAGACTTCAGTGGGCAAAGGAGTGCAAAAATTGGATCACGGAGCAATGGAAATACATAGTCAGATGAGCCCAAATTCCTTTTGCACCATGTTCATAGTAGGGTCATAATTTGGCACAAGTAGCATGAATCGATAAAGCCTTCCTGTCAGGTTTTAACCACTCAGGCTAGTGGATGTGGTATAAGGTTGTGACAATGGGGATTATTTAAGCTTTGAGGCCAGCCAAGTTCATCCCTTCATGGCAACTGCTCACCATACCGCAGAAGGACACATTCAGCAGGATAATGCCCCATGCTACAAGGGTTGTGTAGTCAGTGATTGGTCCGAAGAACTAACAGTAAATTTTCCTTGCTTCTGCGGCCTTCACAGTCTCCTGATATTAATCCCATGGATCAGAGCTTTCCAAACTGTATGCCACAGTAATGTGCCAGCAGCAGTGTTTAGGAGTGTCGCAGGACCATTCCGTTTGGCTATTGCAGCAGCCGCTAGTTACGGTTCTTAAGTGGCCACGGCCTGTGCTGCCTAATCTTAAAGGGCTCCGGTGGAAAACAATTTGTTTAAATCAAATGGTGCCAGAAACTTAAACAGATTTGTAAAGTACTTCTATTGAAAAAAACATCAATCCTTCAGTTGCTGTATGCTCTAGAGGAAGTTCTTTTCTTTTGTAATTTATTTTCTGTCTGAACACAGTGCTCTCTGCTGCCACCTCTGTCCGTGTCAGGAACTGTCCAGAACAAGATAGGTTTGCTATGGGGATTTTCACCTGCTTTGGACAGTTCCTGATATGGACATAAGTGTCAGCAGAGAGAGCACTGTGGTCAGACAGAAAAGAAATTCAAAAAGAAAAGAATTTCCTCTGGAGCATGCAGCAGCTTATAAGTACTGGAAGGGTAAATATTTTTAAATACAACTATGCATGTTTAAAAAGTGTGTCACCAACCATGAAAGGTTCTGAAATCTCTACTATATAGCATCTCCCGGACCATGACAAATAGGCAAATTGAAGCATATCAGTAACTTTATTTAATTTGTTGCAAACACAGAATATTCTGTCTGCATGGGCCAACATTCTTGAAGAATGATTTAAACATCTAGTGTAATCCATGCTGCAGTTCTGAAGGTCAAAGGAGGTCAATGCTCTAGTAGATTGGTGTCTCTAATAAGGTTATCATATTACTGTTTTCCTCTTCTGCAGACTAACAAAGATCTTATATTAATTTTTTATAACTCTTTTCTCTGCACGCACTGATGCTGACAGAATGTGTGACCAATAAAGGCACATTATACTTACAGAGGCCACTATTGTAAGCGCCTTAACTATTGTAAGCGTCATCACTAGAGATGAGCGAATCTTTTAAAAATTTTATTTGCCCGATTCGCCGAATATTCCCCCAAAAATTGTTTCGGTCTGAAATTATTTGCGGTGAATTGCTATTAAAAAAGGCTATTTCTGGCCTACAGAGAACCTCAATAGGGGTATAACACTTTACCTTGCTGTAACACGCATAGGGTGTGTGCTGGGTTAGTGAAATAATACTGTTATTCAGTATGACATGCAGATCAGAGGTGTCGATATTAAAGTGACACAATGAGCCTGTAGGTGGAATCAGTATGAGGAGACCATACAGTGGCTGAATAACACAGCGTGGAGGTGACAGCAGCATGAGGAGACCATCTAGTGGCTGAATGACACAGTGCAGAGGTGGCGGCAGCATGAGGAGACCATATAGTGGCTGAACGACACAGCCTGGAGTTGGCGGCAGCATGAGGAGACCACATAGTGGCTGAATGACACAGCCTGGAGTTTGCGGCAGCATATAGTGGCTGAATGAAACAGCCTGGAGTTTGTGGCAGCATGAGGAAAACATATAGTGGCTAAATGACACAACCTGGAAGTGGCAGCAGCATGAGGAGAACACATGGTGGCAGTATGAGACAGCTTGGAGCTGGCATCAGCATGAGGAGAACATATAGTGGCAAAATGTGACAGTCTGGAGGTGGCATCAGCATAAGGAGAAAATATGGTGGCAGAATGAGACAGCCTGGAGGTGGCATCAGCATAAGGAGAACATATGGTGGCATAATGAGGTAGCCTGGAGGTGGCAGCTGCAGCATCAGTAGCCCTGAAAGTGACCCGGTGAAAGAATGGTGCGGTGGGTGGCAATCCCAGTACCAAGTGACGAAGGTGGGGAAAAAAAGGAAAACTTGGCATCAGGCGGGCGGCAGGATCAGAAGGCAGAAGAAAATGGTCTCTTTTGTAAAAGTGTTAGTGTGCACAAGTAAGTATTGAAGATATGCATTACGTCAAACGTAACTTTTAGTAATATGCTTAAGATAAAATATATGGATCCAAATATTAGTTTTTTTAATCAAACAGAAGGAAAGGTATGCAAAAAACACCATGTGCCACCTACACCACATTACATGTAATGCAAAGACCTCTAAAAGGTGGAAAGGAACAACATATGGTCCATTGTAACCGGTGGGGGTATAAACTTCCCCTGTAAGGCCCTAGTCTAGCATTAATAATTCCCTTCTTGGCAAGTGTTACTCGCCCTAAAAAGGGCGGCCCCACACAGGAACCTCTCCATATTTCCACCTACAAACATTGCCATTTCCCAGGGTTTTTAGGTGAAAATAGAGATTGGTTCCTGTGTGGGGCCACCCTTTTTAAAACAAGTAACACTTTCCTCGAAAAGGTGGAAGGGAACAACGTATTGTCCATTGTAGCAGGTGGGGGTAAAATCTTCCCCTGTAAGGCCCTACTCTCACCCTATTAATTCCCTTCTTGACAAGTGTTACTCACCTTAAAAAGGGGATAAGGGGAGGACAATGCACTCCAGTACGCTTAAAACAGTATTTGTCTACAACACCAGCAGATGTGTAGTTTTGCCTGGCCTTTCACAGTATCTAGGCCCTTAAGACTTTAACAGGAACAAAATGGTAATCCACTTATATGTATGCACAGGTTACACTTAATAGAGGACAATATACCCTAAACCCTAAATGGCTGGCTACTATTAGCTTTTCAGTTGTTGTACACACCAGTGCTGCAGCACACAGTCATTGTGTACTACACCAAAAATTGCACTCTCTCTCAATCTCACTCCCTTCCCTATCAGTGCTTCAACGCTGTATTTGGGCTTGAGGTGAATCGGTGCTGTAAAAAAGCTTTTCTGTGCAACACACTGCTCTGTGTCTTTCTCTCTGTAATAGAATGCTGATGCGACTGGGAGGTAAATCGCTGCTGTAAAAATTATTTTCTGTGCAACACACACTGCTGTCTTTCCCTCTCTCTCCCTCTGCAATAAAAGGCTGAAGTGACTGGCCGCAAGATGGCTGTCGATTATATAGGGCTATGACATCACAGGGGTGGCTGGCTGCTGATTCTTATTCCTGCCTTCCCAGGATTCCTAGCCCCATGTCCTCACATGTGGGTCCGCCATTTTAGATTCCCTGGAACCTGGACCGCACTAAATGGAGTTTAATGAAGCGATTTGCTGGATTGAATCGCGGCGATATTTGCATTCGTTGCTAATCAAATTATTCCTGAAATTCGTAATGAATTCGGATTCATCAGATTCGATTCAATCATCCATAATCATCACTGGTTGCAGGTTGTTCAGTTTCTCTGCCTTTATGCATCTCCTGAGGGTATCAGGAGGCTACGATCATGTCAGTGGTCCCTCCTTTCATATCCAGATATTTATGCTCAGAATTATTTCCTTGCAAGTTACTTCACCACCCATTAGAACGAGCTCTTCTCCCAGACACTAGACTTCTTTCACACTGCCATTAGGACACGGCAGTGTGATGGTTGTTGGGGGAGCCTGGGAGAATAGCGGGAGAAAAAATACTGCTTGTGCCATTTTTTTTCCCCCGCTACGAAATAACGGTGCCTGACAGATCCCATTATAGTAAATGGGATCCATCGGGAACCGTTATTGCCCATTTTTCCCCGTCCTGATAACGACCATAAAAGGCTGGGAAAAAAAAAAAAAAAAGAATAAGAGCCTAATTGACGTTTAAGGACGGGGAACAGCAGCAGTATGAAAGTAGCCTTATTTGGGATGAATATCTTTGTGCATCCAGAGATGCTGTTTGCAGTTGGGTTACATGGTTTTGTTTGCCCTCCATATTCCTCATGGGCTGCTAACAGTTGGCAGGCCTCTATAGAATGCTCCACTTATCCTATACCTGCCCAAAACAAGGTTCTGTTTCTTGATCAATCTTGACTGCTCAACAATTTCCTAAAAGATATCTAATGCTGCCAGTCAGCTTCTGCTGTGTACACTACTGCACCTCTCAACCCTAAGAAAAAATAAAATCTATTCGATGATTTTGTTAGCAACATAACTTTAAATAATTATAATAATTCTATTAATTACCCAGTTCTATTAGCCTGGTGTTGTATCTTGTTTTCTGTGGCAAAGAAATGCATTCCTAAGATGAGACAAAATGTTGCAAGAAAAGCCTATATTCAAGTAATTACATTTTTGACAAAATGGCTCTTTTAATGAAATAGAGATGTAATCCTTAAAAAAATGGATTGTATAATGACATCAATGTATCAAGTATGACACTTGTGCTATAGGCAGGGAAATGAGTATAAATGAGAATGTGAAGGGAATTGGAGTCTAATTATCATATGCTTGAAAGAATTATATATGTATATATATATATATATATATATATATATATATTCTATAATATATATATATATATATATATATATATATATATATATATATATATTTATATTATATTGTATATAGAAAGACAGATAGAGAAAATCGATTTATCAATCTTAGGAATCATGACAGGTGGCAAATAAGTGAAAGAATATTAAACAAGACTATTGACTTGCAAAATATAGAGAATTTCAGAATATCCATCAAGATCGTATCTATAGCTAAACAGGTGCACAGTGCTGCAATGTATTGCTGAATCTTTAGGTCACTTGGCGCAATCGGTTTTGATTGCATTGGGTCAAAGACCACGTATGACTGTCAAACAAAGAAGCTATGGTTAACTTTGTCCACCACTCCTTGGAGACACATACAGAACATTGAAAGAATACGAGGAGAGACTATAAAAGCTGAAGGTACATCTGGATCAATAGAGATGTCTTCCCCTTGATTTGATTTTAGGTTTAGATTTTTAGGTTTTAGGATCCGGATCGCCACCAGTTAAAGCCTCTGGCATGACATTGTTGAAAAGTAAAAAAAATAAAATAAATCTAAACTTATCTCTTCATCACCACAATTCTTGAACCTTCAGCTAGAATTGCTGCAATAACATTCTATATATTGTGCACATGACACTACAGAAAATCATTGGCCTCAGCATTGACCTGCAGGAAGAGCAAGTAGCTGCACCATGTACATACGGAAAGTCACTGCATCACTTCCAGCAATTGTCGCCACTCCTGCGGATACTGTATGAGTGAGTATACAGTAATTTTTTTTAATGCTTTTTACTTATTGTTTGTGAATATAATAAGCAAGACTACAATAGACTGATGTTTTCGCTTTTGTTATTAAAGAACCAGAACAGCAGACTTTCATGCAGTTCTATATTTCAACAATTCTGGTTAGTCACATGGGTTTGTCATGGGTACATGGGCTCCATGTAACAGACGTGATCAGTGTAAAAAATGGAATATGAACCTGTGATGGTAAAGCAGGACAAAAGTTATCATATGCTCTAGGTCGGGCAGTCAAAGCTGAACCTAACCACTCAGCTAATCAGTGAAGCAGCGGGGGACCAAAAGTGTGTGGATGATGAGATGCAGAGGACTGGATTAGGTAAGCCTTTTTACAGTATATCTGCAGCCTGCATCTATAACAGAAGCCAAAAGCAGTGTCTTATCTGTTGCACAATGCACCTCTAGATGGATCAGTGCTTTATTGCTTCATGCAGTTCTTTTTTTTTCTTCAAACAAAAATGACTCAACCTGCATTAGACATTCCTGCATCTGCAACAATTATTAATGCAAATGTGTGCATAACCTTAAAATTGAAGTATAAAGGGGTATTCCAGCGTAAAAAAAACGTATCTCCTATCCACAGAATCTTTATCGTCTGATCTCTAGAATGAGGCCTTGAATCTCAGCACTGCATGTATCTTTGGTGCTCCTATACAGAATGCATGGAAAGTTCTGACCCCACAAGGAAGGGGGGGGGGGTTTGGGGATATGGTCCCGCAATACAATTTTAAATGCTGGAATAGCACATTAATATCATAATGCAGGTCACAACGTTCTACCAGTGATTGATCTTGGTGGTATCACCCCTGTGAGAAGGTGAAAGGTATCGTGGTGGATGGGCATTATGTGTCACCAAGGCTCCTGGCTTTGGTGAAGTAAGAGCCAGTATTCATTCAGTGTCTGTGCTGTGATGCAGACAGACACTTTGGCCATAGTATGGTTGGAAGGCTAATCCGGGATGGCTCTTACTGGGAATGACCAAGTGCAGGGTGGGGGTCATTCCCCACAATACAGGCAGCCTTTTGTTGGCCTTAAAGGTGTCCTGTTTCACCAGGATTTGAGTTGCAGCTCACACTGCCAGAGAGAGCTGAGAGTGGAATTCTTCCCTGCATTTGCTCCAAGGTTGGAAGCTGGTGAGCAGCCTGACTGGAGGCCTGGAAAAGACTTGATTGATGCCATATGGCATGGCCTGAGGTGTGAACAAACACCTAAGGAATACAGGTGGACTTTTGTTACGTTTTACTTTGTTCTGCATTTAAAGACTGTTTGCTGTGTGACAAGTGAATAAAACACTGAACTTTGATTTGAAAAATACTGCTTCCTTGCCTCTATACTGCAACCGCACCTATTTGTAAGAGCGAGTCATCACACAGTGTGTAGTATAAATCTGCCCCACTGTGTAATTGCTCCATGTCTTTTGTTGGCATCCAAAGGCACAGGTAAAATAGTGGTAAAAATGAATATTTGGTCATAAAACCTTCTGTTTTCACCCTTTTGTTTCAAAGAAGCTGTGAACCAGTACACTGTTGACCTGTTTCCTTAACCACAGCTACAATATACTTGTGAACTTAGACCTAAATGGTTCCTCATACGGATGGGTTCACACGTAGCAGAACATGAAGTAGAACATGCAGATTTTACCACAGATTGCCATGGTTGTTAAGCTTGGTTTTTTAAATGGGAAACACAATTATTAGTGAAACTACCTGGCCAACAACCATATCACAAGGTGTTACCTCTTAGTAACTGTCCAGTATATTACAACTGCATATGAACCCCGCCTTAAATAGGATATCCCCAGAAATATTTTTGTGTTTCAAAGTGCTTAGGGTAGGACAAAAAATTAAAATACATGTACTCACCTGCTGCCGATGACCTGCAGGTGTCATTGACAGTGCTTGTCTCCACTGTTCGTCATTTCCCGTTCTCTATGCCGTCACATAGAAAATACTAGCTGGGCCAAACTTTGGCTGAGGCAGGTCACCGCTATGGCCAGTGATTGTCTGAAAGGGCATTTCCTATTTTTTGGGGCAGAAAACAGGATGTGCTGTGCAGTGGGGACGGGCATTGGGGGGGATCAGCAGCAGGTGAGTACATATGTTTATTTTTATTTCCTTACAAACTGGGCACTTTAAAACATATACATATTTTTCTGGACAACCCCTTTAATGCAATACTGAGTAGAGTTATAGAATTGTTAAAATATTCTGCATGATCATGTATATTATCGTAAGTAACTGTTACTTATAGAGATTGTCTTAAATATATGAATCTGAAAGAAAAATCATTACTACCCTCCACCACAGGGATCAATTTACTGTATGTGCTAATGCATTTTAATGTCTTCATTGTTCGTAGGAGAAAATCATTCATACTATTTAAACTTTTATTGGATTTTATCTTCTCTAAAAATGTCACCTGACCAACATACTGTATGGTAGATAATAGTTAATACTGTAAGTCACTATTTTTTCTCAGCTGACTCAGTTCTATACCTCTGCATTGTCTCCTTAATTGCTGATCCCATGAAAAGCACAGTTTTCTTTTCACTATAATAGTAACAGATGATGCCAATAAAGTAGTGCAATTATTTTATGTTTCTCTGTGTGACAATAAATAATGAATGTAAATGATCCTCCAGTAGAGATGTTGTTGGTTCTGAATGAAGTACTAACCCTCAAAATTATTTAAAGCTAAAGTCAAGTTCACGGTCTAAAATTGCTGTAATATGCACCAAATGGTTAAACATCATTTGATCATATTGTTCCACATGAATTTAAATCAGATGTTTACATGAGAAACATAATATTCAAAGTCATAAGTAATACATAGGTTTTACATTTCCAGATTAAGTCTATTCTTAATAGAAATAACAAAATTGCTGCCACCCAGTTTAGATAGCAAACTTGTATTTATAGATTATGAACTTATATGGGTAGAGCTCTAAACAAATGTATATTTAAAACAATGGATAGATTTGGGTTTTATGGTAGAATGACAAGAAAAAGACTCTCCTCTGTCAAAGAAACTTATAAATCTGTCTGAAGTTTGCAAAAGCAACTAAAAGACTCTCTGGTCTTAACTAAGATTTTGTCTAATTCCAAGCATCATGTGTGGAGGAAACCAGGCATTGCTCATTGCCTGCACAATACCATCTCTACAGGGAAACATGGTGGTGGCAACATCCTGCTGTGGGGAAGACTGGACAGGGTTAAGGGAAAGCTCATTGGAGCAAAGTTCACAGATAATCTTAATAAAACCTGATTTAAAGTGCTCCGAACCTCAGATTGGGTTGAAGGTTCACCTTCCACCATGACAATGACCCTAAACATTCTGCCAAGAAAACACAGTAGTAGCTTAGGGACAACTCTGTGAATGTCCATGAGTGCCCCAGCCAGAGTCCTGATATGAGCTCAATCGAACCTCTCTGGAGAGACCTGAAAATGGTTTCCACCGACAGTTTCCATCCAACATTACAGAGCTTGAGAGGATCTGCAGAGAACAATGGCAGAAATCCCCAAATCAAGGTGAGTAAACCTTATGTCATCATCCCCAGAAAGACAGGAGGCTGTAATCCCTGCCAAAGGGGATTCAGCTAAATACTGAGTACAGAATACTTATGTCAATCCAATATTTCAATGTTTCCTTTTTAATAAAATAGCTAAGAATGCATACATTCAGTATGCACTTTATCAATATGGAGTATTGAGTGGAGAATAATGGGGGGACTGGATTTTTTTTATTCAATTTCAAAGTCAACAACATAACTGTCACGATGCCGGCTGGCAGGTAGTGGATCCTCTGTGCCAGAGAGGTATTGGCGAGGACCGCGCTAGTGGACCGGTTCTAAGTCACTACAGGTTTTCACCAGAGCCCGCCGCAAAGCGGGATGGTCTTGCTGCGGCGGTAGTGACCAGGTCGTATCCACTAGCAACGGCTCACCTCTCTGACTGCTGAAGATAGGCGAGGTACAAGGGAGTAGACAGAAGCAAGGTCGGACGTAGCAGAAGGTCGGGGGCAGGCGGCAAGGTTCGTAGTCAGGGTGGATAGCAGAAGTTCTGGTACACAGGCTTCAGACACACAAAACGCTTTCACTAGGCACAAGGGCAACAAGATCCGGCAAGGGAGTGCAAGGGAGGAGCTCAGATATAGCCAGGGAACAGGTGGGAGCCAATTAAGCTAATTGGGCCAGGCACCAATCATTGGTGCACTGGCCCTTTAAGTCTCAGGGAGCTGGCGCGCGCGCGCCCTAGAGAGCGGAGCCGCGCGCGCCAGCACATGACAGCAGGAGACGGGAACGGGTAAGTGACCTGGGATGCGATTCGCGAGCGGGCGCGTCCCGCTGTGCGAATCGCATCCCCAACGGCCATGACAGTGCAGCGCTCCCGGTCAGCGGGACTGACCGGGGAGCTGCAGGGAGAAAGACGCCGTGAGCGCTCCGGGGAGGAGCGGGGACCCGGAGCGCTAGGCGTAACAGTACCCCCCCCCTTAGGTCTCCCCTTTTTTTTGTCCGGTGACTGCCTTCCCTGGGATGAGGACACCGGGAAGGAATGGATGGTTTCCTCAATGGCAGGCAGTACAGCAGGAGTAGGAATGGGGAGGGAGGGCAGAGGGTGAAGCTTGACACGGGGCAGGGAGACACAAGGATGGGAGCCATGAGGGGACACAGAGGCTTGCCTGAAGGGACTGGGAGGGGGGGAGAGGCATTTCCTGTGGCAGGCAGAGTCCCAAACGACCTTAGGGGGACCGGATACAGGAGGAACCACAGGGTCACGGCAGGGAGTACTGGGAACCGGTTTAAGGCAGTCCTTGGAACAAGAGGGACCCCAACTCTTGATCTCCCCAGTGGACCAGTCCAGGGTTGGGGAATGGTGTTGAAGCCAGGGTAGTCCAAGGAGAATTTCGGAAGTGCAATTGGGAAGGACCAAAAATTTAATTTTCTCGTGATGAGGTCCGATGCACATTAGGAGGGGCTCCGTGCGGTAACGCACGGTGCAATCCAACCTGGCTCCGTTGACCGCGGAAATGTGGAGTGGCTTGACAAGACGGGTCACCGGAATGCGGAATTTATTCACCAAGGACTCCCGAATAAAATTCCCAGAGGCACCAGAGTCCAGGCAGGCCACGGCTGAGAGGGAAGAGCTGGCTGAAGTAGAAATCCGTACAGGCACCGTGAGACGTGGAGAAGCCGACTTAGCATCAAGAGACGCCACACCCACGAGAGCTGGGTGCGAGCGTGCGTTTCCCAGACGTGGAGGACGGATGGGGCAATCCACCAAAAAATGTTCGGTACTGGCACAGTACAGACAAAGATTCTCTTCCTTACGGCGATTCCTCTCTTCCAGGGTCAGGCGAGACCGATCCACTTGCATGGCTTCCTCGGCGGGAGGCCTAGGCGCAGATTGCAGTGGAGACTGTGGGAGAGGTGTCCAGAGATCTAAGTCTTTTTCCTGGCGGAGCTCTTGATGTCTCTCAGAAAAACGCATGTCAATGCGAGTGGCTAGATGAATGAGTTCATGCAGGTTAGCAGGAGTTTCTCGTGCGGCCAGAACATCTTTAATGTTGCTGGATAGGCCTTTTTTAAAGGTCGCGCAGAGGGCCTCATTATTCCAGGATAGTTCAGAAGCAAGAGTACGGAATTGTATGGCGTACTCGCCAACGGAAGAATTACCCTGGACCAGGTTCAGCAGGGCAGTCTCAGCAGAAGAGGCTCGGGCAGGTTCCTCAAAGACACTTCGAATTTCCGAGAAGAAGGAGTGTACAGAGGCAGTGACGGGGTCATTGCGGTCCCAGAGCGGTGTGGCCCATGACAGGGCTTTTCCAGACAGAAGGCTGACTACGAAAGCCACCTTAGACCTTTCAGTAGGAAACTGGTCCGACATCATCTCCATGTGCAGGGAACATTGCGAAAGAAAGCCACGGCAAAACTTAGAGTCCCCATTAAATTTGTCCGGCAAGGACAGGCGGAGGCTAGGAGTGGCCACTCGCTGCGGAGGAGGTGCAGGAGCTGGCGGAGGAGATGATTGCTGATGAAGTTGCGACTGAAGTTGGTGCACAATGTTGGACACTTCCGACATCTGGTGGGTTAGATGGGCGATCTGTCGGGCTTGCTGGGCGACCACCGTGGTGATATCAGAGGCAACTGGCAGGGGAACCTCAGCGGGATCCATGGCCGGATCTACTGTCACGATGCCGGCTGGCAGGTAGTGGATCCTCTGTGCCAGAGAGGTATTGGCGAGGACCGCGCTAGTGGACCGGTTCTAAGTCACTACAGGTTTTCACCAGAGCCCGCCGCAAAGCGGGATGGTCTTGCTGCGGCGGTAGTGACCAGGTCGTATCCACTAGCAACGGCTCACCTCTCTGACTGCTGAAGATAGGCGAGGTACAAGGGAGTAGACAGAAGCAAGGTCGGACGTAGCAGAAGGTCGGGGGCAGGCGGCAAGGTTCGTAGTCAGGGTGGATAGCAGAAGTTCTGGTACACAGGCTTTAGACACACAAAACGCTTTCACTAGGCACAAGGGCAACAAGATCCGGCAAGGGAGTGCAAGGGAGGAGCTCAGATATAGCCAGGGAACAGGTGGGAGCCAATTAAGCTAATTGGGCCAGGCACCAATCATTGGTGCACTGGCCCTTTAAGTCTCAGGGAGCTGGCGCGCGCGCGCCCTAGAGAGCGGAGCCGCGCGCGCCAGCACATGACAGCAGGAGACGGGAACGGGTAAGTGACCTGGGATGCGATTCGCGAGCGGGCGCGTCCCGCTGTGCGAATCGCATCCCCAACGGCCATGACAGTGCAGCGCTCCCGGTCAGCGGGACTGACCGGGGAGCTGCAGGGAGAAAGACGCCGTGAGCGCTCCGGGGAGGAGCGGGGACCCGGAGCGCTAGGCGTAACAATAACAATGTAAAAAAAAGGAAAGGATCTAAAAACTGTCTGAATGCTTTGGCAATTTTAAAGAGCCAAATTATCTGGAAACCCCACAAGGTAGAACAACAATTTGGCCTATCAACCCAAATAAATATGCAGCAAAGATTCATCGCTAGACCCAGAATGACCACGGCATGAGAATAAGATTTCATTTATTTATCTATCTATTTATTTATGGATTTTTAAAGCTAAGTTTTTTTTCTGATACATTAGGCTTTATTTTTATGTAATTTTTATATTAGGAATTGTTCTTTTGTTTTTTGTTTTTGTGGTTTCATGAAAAGACGTAAAAAAAATGAGTGTGTGTATATATATATATATATATGCACAGTAGAACAAAAAAAATATTTAGTCAGCCACCAATTGTGCAAGCTCTCTCCTTTAAAAAGATGAGAGGCCTGTCATTTTCATCATAGGTATATCTCAACTATGAGAGACGTAATGGGAAAAAAATCCATAAAATCACATTGTCTGATTTTTAAAGAATTTATTTGCAAATTATGGTGGAAAATAAGTATTTGGTCACCTACAAACAAGCAAGATTTCTGGCTCTCACAGACCTGTAACCTCTTTTTTTAAGAGTCTCCTCTGTCCTCCACTCCTCCACTCATTACCTGTATTAATGGCTCCTGTTTGAACTTGTTATCAGTATAAAAGATAACTGTCCTCAACCTCAAACAGTCACACTCAACTCCACTCAAGTCAACTATGGCCAAGACCAAAGAGCTGTCAAAGGACACGAGAAACAAAATTGTAGACCTGCACCAGACTGGGAAGACTGAATCTGCAGTAGGCAAGCAGCTTGGTGTGAAGAAATCAATGGGGGAGCAATTATTAGAAAATGGAAGACATACAAGACCACTGATAATCTCCCTCGATCTGGAGCTCCTCGCAAGATCTCACCCCGTGATGTCAAAATGATCACAAGAACGGTGAGCAAAAGTTCCATAAACACATGGGGGGGGACCTAGTGAATGACCTGCAGAGAGCTGGGACCAAAGTAACAAAGGCTACCATCAGTAACACACTACGCCGCCAAGGACTCAAATCATGCAGTGCCAGACGTGTCCTTGTGCTTAAGCCAGTACATATCTGGGCCCATCTGAAGTTTGCTGGGGAGCATTTGGATGATCCAGAAGAGTATTGTCATATGGTCAGATGAAACCAAAGTAGAACTTTTTGGTAAAAATACAACTCGTCATGTTTGGAGGAGAAAGAATGCTGAGTTGCATCCAAGGAACATCATACCTACTGTGAAGCATGGGGCTGGAAACATCATGCTTTGGGGCTGTTTTTCAGTAAAGGGACCAGGACGACTGATCTATGTAAAGGAAAGAATCAATCATGTATCATAAGATTTTGAGTGAAAACCTCCTTCCATCAGCAAGGGCATTGAAGATGATACGTGGCTGGGTCTTTCAGCATGACAATGGTCCCAAATGCACCGCCCGGGCAACAAAGGAGTGGCTTCATAAGAAGCATTTTAAGGTCCTGGAGTGGCCTAGCCAGTCTCCAGATTTCAACCCCATAGAAAACCTTTGGAGGGAGCTGAAAGTCTGTGTTGCCCAGCGACAGCCCCAAAACATCACTGCTCTAGAGGAGATCTGCACGGAGGAATGGGCCAAAATACCAGCAACAGTGTGTGAAAACCTTGTGAAGACTTACAGAAAACTTTTGACCTCTGTCATTGCCAACAAAGGTTATATAACAAAGTATTGAGATGAACTTTTGAGATTGACCAAATACTTATTTTCCAACATAATTTGCAAATAAATTCTTTAAAAATCAGACAATGTGATTTTATGGATTTTTTTTTCTCATTATGTCTCTCATAGTTGAGGTATACCTATGATGAAAATTACAGGCCTCTCTAATCTTTTTAAGTGGGAGAACTTGCACAATTGGTGGCTGACTAAATACTTTTTTGCCCCACTGTGTATATGTGGTAGGCCTCTGGGGTAGGGGTAGTGTAGTCAGGGTATTGCTTCAGTATATCAGGGGTTAAGGTTAACCCTATTGTTTGTGACGCCAGGCTGAGGGCTAGTATGCTGAGGTAATTCTCCGGCCTATCGCCACCCTTCCCAGTAACGATAGGTGCTTGCAAATAATGACTGAAGGTCCACAAGATAGTTGAACTTGAACTTGGATAAACTTTACTTAAAGACTTGCGGTACATCCAATGAATAGTAACAGTCTCATTCAAACAGTCTCTATACACTTCAGTGACTGACAGTTGTTGCGGAACTTGACTTGTGTTATAAGTCTCTGAATTTAGGGTTAATTGCGAAGATCCGTCTGGATTTAGGGGATAGATAAGGTCCGTACCGGGGAGCAGAGTCTAAGGTGCCACTGGACTTCACCAGAGCCCGCCACAAGGCAGGATGGGCTTGCTGCGGCAGGTGACACCCAGGATGCTATCCCCGATACGACTCAACCAGAATAATGAGACAGAGGTGTAGTCGGACTTAGCAGAAGGTCAAGGCAGGCGGCAAAGGTGCGTAGCCTAATAACGTAGCAGAAGGGTCAAAATACATGGGTAAGGCAAACAGACAATTGGGTGTAGGAACTTATAAGTGAGCCACAGGTGTTTACTTAATTATTGGGCGTCTGTTTAAATGGGCACTCTCATTAAAACTAATTTTTACTATTGCCCACCTTATGGAAAAAAATAAATCTTTCTAATGTAATTAAAGGGGTACTCCACCCCTAGACATCTTATCCCCTATCACGCTGTCACACCCCTCCCATAGACTTGCATTGAGGGGAACGGGAGTGATGTCACACGGGGCGCGGAGTCGTGACGTCACGATCTTCCATTCCCGTGGTCGTGAGCCAGACCCTCCAGCGCTTCCGGAGCAGTAACATGTGGGTGCCGCATGCTATATTGTGGGGGTCCCCAGCGGCGACACCCCCCCCCCCCGATCAGACATCTTATCCCTTATCCTTTGGATAGGGGATAAGATGTCTAGGGGTGGAGTACACCCTTTAAAAAAGTTTGCTATGTTTTAATTGTGTTTAACTCCTTAAGGACTTAGGGCGTACCTGTATGCCCTGAGTCTGCTCCCGTTCTATAACGCGGGACCACAGGGGAAAAAGTGAATAAAGATCATTTAAGCCCTTCCCTAATAAAAGTTTGAATCAACCCCTTTTCCCGTTAAAAAAACAAAAAAAAATTGTAAAAAAAAATAAACATATGTGGTATTGCCGCATGTGGAAATGTCCGAACTCCAAAAATATATAATTAATTGAACCGCTTGGTTAATGGCGTACGCGCAAAAAAAATCCAAAGTACAATATACAATATAGGTCACAAGTAGACAATTTTAAACAAATACATTTTCCTGCATGTAGTTATGATTTATTCCAGAAATACGACTAAATCAAACCTATATAAGTAGTATATCATTTTAATCGTATGGATAAAGAGAAGGTGGCGTTTTTCCTGAAAAATTTACTGTGTAGAATCAGAAGCCCCCAAAATGGCATTTTTTCTTCAATTCTGTCGCACAATGATTTTTTTTCCGTTTTGACGCAGATTTTTGGGTAAAATGGTTGACATCAATACAAAGTATAATTGGTGGTGCAAAAAATAATCCATCATATGGATATTTGGTCCAAAATTTAAAGGGTTATGATTTTTAAAAGGTAAGGAGGAAAAAACGAAAGTGCAAAAATGGAAAAACGCTCAGTTCTTAAGGGGTTAAAAAAGCTGCCACTAGATATCTCCCTACTTGTCCAGAGCACTTTTTCCCCATCTTTTGCACAGACTTTGGACTCATGCTGGCCTGGCAGAAATCCAAAAGCAGGAAATGCTGAGGGGGGGGGGGGGGGGGGGTGCAGCCTTATCCAATCAGAGCTCACCTCACACACTGATCTGCTCTGTGCTGTGTGTAGCAGAGTGAGGAAGGAAGTTCTCCCCTGTATGGCTTCAGGTGATGTCACGCCTGCTGGATAACGCCCCTTCCCAGTCTGTGAATCTAATTGAGACTGAGCAGAAAATACAGAGCAATATCAAGGTAAAAAACTAACAAATAATAAAAATAAAGGCAGGGGGTGGCTTATCATGATGGGGCAGTGAACCTGGAGGATTATAAAATACATTGTCAGCTTATTTGCTTGACACAATGGTTTCTATGTTCTCTAGATCCAAGCTTTGCCACATGTGGTGTGAATACCCTAAAAAGATAACCAATATGCATTTAAGACGCAATATCACTGACCTTATACTGGCCTTATGGTGTCCTTAGGTGTTACACAGTAAATGATCATAGCCCTGGGAATACTTGGGTACTATATATATCAGTAGGGAACATGTTACTTAACATTGCTTTCTAGAGATAGTTTATTGTAAATATGAGTCTAGAATTTTTTAAAACATATCCTGGGCCTATCCATTTGGCCTTCAAAAATGTGTTTCTTCAAAACTATAGAAGCAGCATAATTTACATGGAGTAACTTTGTAAATAATCTGTTTACGAAAGTCTACATATGTATACTGCAAACACTAGTAAAAAATTGTATTGATATTAGTTAATTCCCATGGTTTACAGCTTATTTTACAGCCTAGCATGGTACTATATTCTGTATTGTTCACAGGATGTCTTATCATAGCCTGTACAACCTACTGTGTTTTTCTTTATTAATATCATATGTTGCAGGCAAAAACAAGTCCAAGCAATGAAAGAACAGAGCTGGATAATTTCATTAGTCATTTCATGGATATTTTCTCCAACTGATCAATTCAACAGGCAGCAGTATTCTCCAAACATAATAAAATTAACCCAAGAGAGCACTGATGTTTTAACAATAAAATAATCTGATGCAATGATCACGCTGCACGGTATGTTATGGTGCTAGAGAATTTTTAAGAACAAGATAAATAAACAAGACCCATGTGAATCATATTTTGTTGGCTGAAACACAATTAAAAATAGAAAAGATCAAAGAAAACTATTTTTATGCCTTGGTCGCTATATCTACAACCAGAGGAGCCAGAGGAAGCGCTACACAGCGTGAAACAATTGTCGCTCCTCCATCTGTTTGTCTACCCCCGACTCATGTCTGCACCCGAACACCTCGCTCCCTATCGTGTACTGTGATGTCCATTGTGGAATAAAGTTGCCTCAAAACTACATTCTGGGGTGAGTGCTCCATATTTTCTGTTATCTCTTTGGTGAAGATTATCCATGTGAACTATATCCTATGCATGTGAGTACCCTCCTAGTCTCAAGCACGAGCTGTTGAGCCTATGTCTGTGGAAGCCTTCAATCCACCTGGCGTGGTTCTCCAAGTGTTTCTACATATCGGCAGTGGTGCCAGTGTCTGATTTTATTTGCTGATGCATATTAGAACAGATCTGACCCTGTTGGAACTAAATATACCAGCAACTATCTAAAATGTGGATTATATAGAGAGGAGGAGTGAATGGATATGGGAGAGGTAAGCCACTGACAGAGATCCAACATGCCAGTGGAGCTGTCTGGCAGTGGTTTACTCCTCCTTTCTTCATTGAGAACACATGCATATTTATATGTTTTGAGAAATAGAGAGATATAGCTTTTGCCTTAATGAACATCCAGCTGACAGCTACTGTAGGTGTATGACCATCTATAGTCGCTCAGGAAGGGAAACAAAGACATTTTAAAGGAGTACTCCGGCACTTAGACATCTTATCCCCTATCCAAAGGATAGGGGATAAGATGCCTGATCGTGGGAGTCCTGCCGCTGGGGACCCCCGTGATCTTGCACACAGCACCCCAGTTAAAATCAGTCCCCGGAGCATGTTCGCTCTGGGTCTGATTACCAGCGACCACGGGGGCCAGTGGCGTGTGATGTCACGCCTCCGCCAGCATGTGATGTCACGCTCCGCCCCTCAATGCAAGCCTATGGGAGGGGGACCCCCGCTATCAGGCATCTTATCCCCTATCATTTGGATAGGGGATAAGATTTCTAAGCACCAGAGTACCCCTTTAAGTCTCCTGGAAAGGGAGAGATTATTACAGCTCTCAGGAGAACTCAAATCCACATGTTAAGACTTGTAAGAAGAACTGTCATGCACTTCACCAACTTTTAACTCATCATCTCAGCTTTCGTAGGAGTGAGAGTGATGTGATATAAACTTTTGACATATCTGCACTAAAAATTTAATCAAATGGCACTAACACTTTAAAGGGGTACTCCGCCCCTAGACATCTTATCCCCTATCTAAAGGATAGGGGATAAGATGTCTGATCAAGGGGGTCCAGCCGCTGGGGACCCCTGAGATCTCTCCTGCAGCACACCTGTCTCTTAGCTGCACGGAGCAAGGATCGCTCAGTTTCTGATGATGGATGATACAGGGGAAGGAGTATTGTGAAGTCACGCTCTGCCCCCTTGTGATGTCACACCCCTCAACACAAGTCCATGGAAAGGGGTGTGACGGCCGCCACACCCCCTCCCATAGATTTGTGTTGAGGGGGCAGGGCGTGATGTCACGAGGGTGTGGAGCCGTGACATCACGATGCTCTGTCCCCTGTATCGCCCATCATCAGCCATGGAACGATCCTCGCACAGTGCAGCTGAGAAACAGGGGTGCTGCAGGAGAGATCGAGGGGGGTTCCACCCAGAAGGACCCCCGCAATCAGATATCTTATCCCCTATCCTTTGGATGGGGGATAAGATGTCTAGGGGCAGAGTACCACTTTAAGACTTTTCCTATATTAATATGTGTTTTTGTCTGCAACATTGTTGGTGGTGTCTCCTGTCTGCCCTGTTGGTCTTGTTCAGTACTAGAGTGCCCTTTTTCTATGTGCTGGTCCCTCTTGTCCCTCTCTTTCCCCTTGTGTGTTTATCTGTATGCTGTAATGAAGAAAAGAGGTGGAGACACATGGAGCTGGGACTATAAAGCATCCTTGCACCAGAGGGCAGTAGTGGGAGTTACACCCAAAGGACTAGATCATGCATATCCACTAAGTGTAGCCTAAGAACCTGATAACAGAAAAGGTGCAGGAAGAACAATAATGTAGTAGCTGATGCAGAGCAGCTGTGTTCCTTATCTGTTTTGATATATCTCCTTCCTATCATCTACGGGCCTTTCCATAGTCACAAACTGGAAAACATTGTTTATATTACACTGTTGTAATCTCCAATTGTTAATAAAGTGAACGGTAAACCAACTTGCATGATTCTTACAAAATAGATAGGCTAAACAGGATTGCTATACTGCATCAATAGGGGCATAGATGCCCACGAAAAGGAAATCATTCTACCACTGTTCAAATCACTAGTCAGACCACACATGGAATACTGTGTACAGTACTGGGCACCATTGTACAAGAAAGATATAGGGGAGCTGGAGAGGGTCCAAAGACGGAGGGAGGGAGGACTACAGTACCCAGAAATATTATCACAATTAGAGTTATTTAGTTTAGAAAAAAAAAGGCTTGGGGGCAACCTAATAATTATGTATAAATATATCAGGGGGCAGTACAGAGATCTCTCCCATGATCTATTTATACCGTCTAGAGGAAAGAAGGTTTCTACACCAGCACAGACGGGGGTTCTTTACTGTAAGACTATGGAATTCTCTGCCTGAGGAGGTGGTCATGGTTAACTCCATAAAAGAATTTAAAAGGGGTCTGGATGCATTTTTTGAGAATAATAACATTACAGGTTATGGATTCTAGATCTATAGGGAGAGAAGGTTTATCCAGGGATTTATTCTGAACTCTCAACTCAGTAGGGACTGATTAGGGTTATAGGTTGAACTTGATGGACTCCTGTATTTTTTCAACCTTACAAACTATGTTACTATGTTACATTGGACTGGAACCTTTACAGATTCTTAAGATGAGATGTATAGGGCAGTGAAAGAGAATAGGCCCCTCTCGTTTACAGTATAATCCTATGATTCCATAATGGGTTCTTAAGTACAGAGTACGATATATGCAAAGCATTAGCATGAGCTTTTCTTCAGGAAGAATACTGACTAATGCTTGAAATTAACACAAGCAGGTAGAGAGAGTGAATTCTGAACTAAAGATCAGTCTGCTGAGAATGTAGAGTTTCCCCATATATGTATTTCAACCAATAATGTAATACCTTAAAATAATAATAATAATAAGAAGAAGAAGAATAAGAATAAGAATAATATTGTAAGGGTTGAAACGTTGTTGCTGTATGATTTGCTAGGCACAATAAACATGGTGGCTACATGATACTGACAACATGGCTCTTTCTTGGAATTGGCCTCAAACTGCTGACATCTAAAACATATTTACTAAAAATCTATCTTTACAAGTCTGTCAGAATATGAACATATCTCTTAATACAATCCAGTTCATAAATGATTGTCAACCTATACAAAACCAAAATAAAAAAAATCAAACCTGACCTGTCACGAAAGGCAATACAAGTCACCCTATTTTATGGATGGCTAACATAGTACACGACTTTTATGACTGAAGGCTAAGTACTGAAATGTTACTGGGGTATCATTCATTCAGAGAACACAATAGATGTGTTGCATTAGTTTGACAGCAATATTTTTCTTATGAGGAAATGGAACTGAAGCTCTCCTCAAGGATACCCTATCAAAGGACACTGGTGCCTATTAAATCTAAATCTCTATGGAGAAAGATCATTAGTCTGAACACCTGCAGTCCGTCTTTGAAGGAAATTACATTACTATGTGTCATCTAAGATTCTTTTTCATGGGTTGAGAGGTTTAAGAAACAAAGCCATTCTTGTGGTTGAGGGTGATCTACCTCTAATACTTACGGTATGTTGAACTGTGTATATCATATAACATTCTGACAGCTCTGATAGATTTAAGAAATGGTTGTTGCATAGAAAGTTGTTGATCCGTAGGCGAGATGAAAAGTAAATCTGACTCATTGTTTTTTTCCCCCCAAGAGATGTCTTTGTACCTTAATAATGGATAGTACACTTAAGTAGAGTATCTGGGCTCTTCTTGCTCTTTGGGGTGTTAAACTTTATTATAGTCCTATAGGCTTTATGTTAGTCTTTAGGTAGGGAACAAAAGTGTTTTACACTAACACTAGACTGGTGATGCTGCCTGTCAGGCCATGTGAAAATACTCCAGGCAGCTCTTACATTACATTTTCTTCTCCTTAGATAATGCCACTTTTATCTGAAATAAATGATCCCCCATAGATGAGACTCTCATAAAGATTCTCTGCGAGCCATTAGTGAAGCTCCACGGGAAACTTGTTTCTCTGTGCCAGTTTCCCTATCTCCAGTTGCCTCAAGAATACATTGCATTGCACAGTTTTACAAATAGATCCAAATATAACATGTTAAATGAACAACAGATATACTTATTCATGGTGTTCAAATGAAAAATTAATCTGGTATCCACTGTTTTACCAATGAGTCTAACAACCCTCATCACTTTATACATAACTGAGTCCAGCATGAGGGCACTCTAATAGACATACTACTGCTGTTTTCCAGGGTCATGTACACAAATCCAGCATTTTATTTTCATTTCTGCTTTTATATTTTATTATTTGCAGTCATTACACGATCAGGTCAGTCTTTTCTTTCCTGGATGAAGACAATGAAGGTTGCTAAGGAAAGACAGCAAGTCGAGATCTTGAAAAATATGAACATTTATACAGAAAATATATCAGAAAAATGTCCAGCTTTTAACAGATTTCACCCCAAATTTTACTATGGACCATACTTGTTTTTCATACTAGCTACTACAGTGTTTATGGCGTCTTATTTGGAAACCCTTTGGGTAATTGACTGTTCCAAGCAAAATTTTGCCTGGCTTGCCTTCTGCCCATAGTTCATCTTGGTACTATGCCTTCCCTGGGTAAGCAATGCTCACCCACTCTGCTGTCAATGATTCCCTAGACCCTGACACCATTACCATTGTTTCTTTGTCAAGTTCTGCTTCATTTACTGCATGTATTAATGTATTGCGTGTTCTGACACTTTTCCTTCATAGGAATTATTAATTTTTCAGCAATTCATGCTCCAATAGCCCTTTTGTATGTGATCGGACTAGCCTGGCTATGTTTTACACCCCACGTGCAATATTGAGCCTTGAGCATCGATGACCCTGTCATTCGTTCACTGGCTATACTTCTTTGGACCCCTTTTGGCAGGTTCCAAGCAATGTATAACAGGAACAACCTACAAGGTAATTGGGGGCTCTTATCTGGTCATCTAGCCATTACAATTTTCCCTTGTCGCTTTGATTCATACACTCTTTTCTACTTCCAATAGCATCCTTTTCAAGAAGTGATCATTAGCTTGTAGCTGAATATATCCTTTATAGGTGCCTTTGTAAACAAATAATCAGTGTATCCACTTCACCTGTTTTTTATGTTTTAATGTTATGGGTGATCAATGTATATTGTGGAAATTAATATAAACGGGGGAAATTTCTGGAGCAAAAATGCTTAAAGGGGTACTCCGCCCCTAGACATCTTATCCCTTATCCAAAAGATAGGTGATAAGATGTCCGATCTTGGGGGTCCCTTCGCTGGGATCCCCCGTGATCTCTCTGCAGCGCCCGGAATTTGTTTAGATCACCGGCTGCGGTGCCGTAGGCTCGTGACATCATGGCCACACCCCTCGTAATGTGACACCACGCCCCTCAATGCAAGTCTATGGGAGGGGCGTGTCAGCCATCACGTCCCCTCCCATAGACTTGCATTGAGAGAAAGGGGGCTTGGCGTTGACATCACGAGCCTCAGACCGCATTGCTAGTCATCCCGCACAGAGCGAAGTTACAGCAGAGATCGAGGGGGGGGGGGGGGGGTATTTCATAAAATTTTCTACTAAAGGGAAATAGTGCAAGTTAATACTATTTGCATATCAAGGCTGGGAACCTAATCTCAGAACATCTTTGAACATAACCAGAATGTTTTGATTTTCCAGGTAATAATAAAATGCCTAGTTCTCTCAAATTGTGGTGCAGTGTCTGTGGGATGGCACAGCCCAGAGCCAGGTGCTGGGCCAAGCAGTATTGGGGCTGCTCAGCCACTGGGTGTTTCCCTCAGTGGGCACTGGTATCTTGGCAGTGGTAGTAACCGCCCAACACCAAGCCACTTAAAGTTAGGGACATTAGGCACTTGCTCTACACAGGTGCCCATAACGTGGCTGGTGGACTTGAACTTTTTGATCAAGCTGTTAATTTTCTAAATATTTTGAGAAACCAAAAATAATCCAAAACTTGGAAAATTGCTCAGGCTACATTAAAGAAGGATCCTTAAAAGCATTCAGATAAATACACCTACAACCACATAAGATGCATTTCCGGCACATTCGTCAGTGCGCCGGAAATGCGTCTGATGTGGCTGTAGGTGTATTTATCTGCATGCTTTTAAAGGGGTTCTCCACTGCCCTGCCTTCTGGAGCTCCGCTCGCAGCTTCCGGAAGTTTATTACTCCGAACGCTGTGTGCGGGCTTCCAAGTTTGAGGCCACCCCCTCATGATGTCACGCCTGCCCCCTCGTAGTCGCGCCCCCTTCCCATAGACTTTCGTTGAGGGAGTGGGCGTGACATCATGAGGGGGCGGGCGTGACGTCACCAGGGGGCGGGTGTGACGTCACGAAGGGGCGGCCTCGAACACGGAAGTCCGCACACAGCGTTCGGAGTAATAAACTTCCGGACACTGCAAGCGGAGCTCCGGAAGGCAGGGCATTGGAGAACCCCTTTAAAGGTCTTTCTTTAATAAAGCCTGAGCAATTTTCCAAGTGTTGGATTATTTTTGGTAAGAATTTACATCTCTTGCTTGTGTTCCAGTATCTAAAATGACATACAATATACAATATACTCCTATTTCTCATCAAGGTAAACCTTAAATTCCATAAAATATTCAGTGAATAAACCTGTTAGTATGCACTTGCCTTGAAGCAAAATGGCATAAATGCTTAGACATTTGGAGCCCCATTCTGCATAATAAGGTATCGCATGATGAGTTACAAAGAAAGTACACTAAGTCACATCCACTTTAATATAAAGCAAAAATATGACTGCAACCATCAACTTTTCCCACAGCACTTCTATCTTTGGCAGCACTGCCTAAACTGCTATGTTAGTATAATTCAATTAGAAAGAGCTAAATGTATTCAATACTAATAGACTTAGGGGCTGATGCTTAGACTTTCCAAAAAGAACATTTGCTTCATAGCCTCAATGGAAAGAAAATAAGGATCAAAAAGACTCACAATTAAAATAAGGTTATAAGGGTTTAAGAGGCATAAATTAATGTTAATGTATATGTGTGTGTGAGTGTGTGCATCTTTACAAAAGTGTTATGCTACCTTCAGCCAACTACTCTCATTTGAATTACTAAATAATATTTTTTTGCTTGCAATGTATCAAAGTATACTGCATTGTGTGCATCTAATTTGCCCATACATATGGCTACAAGATTTTGCTTTGATTATATTTAACCCCTTAACGACATAGGATGTAAATGTACGACCTGGTGCCCTGGTACTTCACACACCAGGAACGTATATTTACATCCTGTACATGACTGCGAACACCGGTGTGGTGCTCGTGTCATGCACAGCAGGTCCCGCTATCAGCAGCCAGGGACCCTTCGGTAATGGCAGATATCAGCGATCGCGCTGATGTGCGCCATTAACCCCTCAGATGCCGTGATCAAAACAGATTATGGCATCTGCAGCAGTGCAGTCGGTAAAATGGATGATTGGATTGAGCAGACCAGAGCAGAAGATCGCCGATAACATAGATTAGTGCTATGCCCTATGCATAGCACTGAGCAGTATTAGCAATCAAATGATTGCTATAAATAGTCTCCTATGGGGACAATTCAAGTGTAAAAAAAGGAAAAAAAATTTAAAGAAAAGTGTAAAAAAAAATACATTAATAAACATATTTGTTATCGCCTTGTGCGTAAATGTCCAAACTATCAAAATATGTTATTGATCCTGTGTTGGTGAAAGGCATAAATGTAAAAAATAAATAAATAAATAAATCAAAAATTGCTGCTTTTTTGTCACATAATATAAAAAAAAAAGATAAAAAATTAATTAAAAGCTTCATATATGCAAATTGGATATCAATAAAAAGTACAGATCACGGTGCAAAAAATGAGCCCTCATACCGCCGCTTATACAGAAATATGAAAAAGTTATAGGCTGTCAAAATAGAGGGAATTTAAACACATTAATTTGGTTAAAAAGTTTAAGATTTTTTTTTTAAGTAGTACAGTAATAGAAAAGTACCATAAATTGTACAGTGTGAAAATGAAACCTTCCAAAATTTGCAAAATTGCGGTTTTCTTTTCAATTTCCCCACACAAATAGTATTTATTTTTAATTTTGCCATACATTTTATGGTATAATTAGTGATGCATTACAAAGGACAACTGGTCATGCAAAAAACAAGCCCTAATACTAGTCTGTGGATGGAAATATAAAAGAGTTATGATTTTTGGAATGTGAGGAGGAAAAAAACGAAAATGCTAAAATATAATTGGCTGCATCCTGAAGGCCAAAATGGGCTTTGCCCTTAAGGGGTTAACATTGCCCTATAGATCGGTAAGTTGTTACTGTCTCAACTTCCATTGTAAACCAAACACATAACATAAAGAGGTAAAAATACCCAATTAGAAAAAAGTTCAACTAGGGGTATGAACTGTAACTACACATTTTTGAGTTATTATTCTGTTTAAGGCAATTTAAAATGGTTGTCCAGCTCAGCAGAAGTGGCCACCGTTGGACATTTCAGACATCCACCATCTGGAAATTACAACTGAGTCTGCCATTTTGGTAGCTGACTGTAAACTAAAGTTTTATTTATTTTGGCCATAGTCAGTTATATTTATGGTATGATTGGTCTAATTCAGCCAATCTGTGACAACTTTGCACAAGTTTACTGTGGTTAAAAAGTAAGAAAAGCACAGTAATCCAACAGGTTAGTATGGCATGTTGTTGACAGTTCTAGCATTCCTATTGGATGCTAGAGTTGTCAATCATACATGAGAGCAAGAACAGCTTTCAAACCGGATCGTTCCAGATCGTTCCAGGAATGGAAGAAGAAGAGCCTACCTTTTGACACTTGAACCCATCAACAGAACAACATTTAGCTTGGTCATGCGGGCAGCATGATCAATACCTAAAGTATCATTCCACTCCCTTTTCCATGACTATAGGGTTCAAAACTGCTGACAGATTCCCATTACACCTACAATGCCATATATACTTTGCCGCTTTCCCCCTTATGGAATGACACCATACCAGGACATCTATTCAAATTTTTTTATCAATGAGTCTGTTCCAGACATCAGTCATGGCACTACAAAGTCGACAGCTCTTGTGAGACTCATATCATTGGCTAGCCGCAGCTCTCTGGATTGTTATTTTATTTATTTTTTTCCATAACTATTTGTTGTGAATGTCATTTGCAAACATTTCACAAATCATACAAATCACATAAAAGTTTTCCTATTTTAGATAACAAATGTAAGAAGGATTTTATGTTTCCAGGTGCCACCAAAATGATCTATTTTTCAAATGACTTGGAGAATGGTACTGGTGTTAAAATATATCAGGAAAGGTGAGTGAGGTGGCATTGTGCACTTATATTAATGGGCACGATTACAGGCTCGGGGATATTCTGACAACAACACTATATCATCAGTCTGGCCACTCTTAGGGAAATTGAGGTCAACATGGCTGATTAATAATAATAGCTTCAAACAATGCACAATGGCTAAAGTGATAAAGGTCATAGCTGGCAGAGAAATAACCTGTCTCAACATTGCAATAGAACTATTGGGCAACAAGAACTTCCTAAAAGTACATCAAGAATGAGAGGTATTGAGCTTAATATGTTTTTTTTTTGTTAGCACTGTTAATATATACTTTGAATGCATTGCTTGCAAATCTATGACCAATTTGTCTATGAACTATTAGGCTGCGTTCCCACATGGCATTTGTTCAGTATTTTGATCAGTATTTTTAGGCAAAACCAAAAGTGGGTTGAAAAAACTGATTGTGTATAAATACAGAACATTTCATTATAGCTTTTTTTCCTCTCAGTTCCATTCCTGTTTTTTTTTTTTTTTTTCTAAAAATAATTACCAAAATAAGTAAATGACTACCAGGGACATGACAAGTCAAATCACAGCCAAAAAGTTGAAAGAGATCCTTTCTCCTCTATCTGAACCATAAGGTTTTTCTGTATATACTGTAGGAGTGACCTTGGTGTACAAAAAAAGACTTAATAATATCAAAACTTTTAATAAACAATATAGGTAGTATCTCCATAAATAAGTGACCTACAACCTGTGGCTACCCACAAGCCAATGGTTCAGCCACCAATGCTGTTTTCTATTTTCCTTTCTTGTCAGTTAACCTCTTAAGGACCCAGCCATTTTACACCTTAGGACCCGGCCATTTTTTGAACATCTGACCACTGTCACTTTAAACATTAATAACTTTGGAATGCTTTTAGTTATCATTCTGATTCCGAGATTGTTTTTTCGTGACATATTCTACTTTAACATAGTGGTAAAATTTTGTGGTAACTTGCATCCTTTCTTGGTGAAAAATCCCAAAATGTTATGAAAAATTTGAAAATTTTGCATTTTTCTAACTTTGAAGCTCTCTGCTTGTAAGGAAAATGGATATTCAAAATATTTTTTTTTATTCACATATACAATATGTCTACTTTATGTTTGCATCATAAAATTGATGAGTTTTTACTTTTGGAAAACACCAGAGGGCTTCAAAGTTCAGCAGCAATTTTCCAATTTTTCGCAAAATTTCCAAACTCACTATTTTTCAGGGACCAATTCAGGTTTGAAGTGGATTTGAAGGGTCTTCATCTTAGAAATACCCCACAAATGACCCCATTACAAAAACTGCAACCCCCAAAGTATTCAAAATGATATTCGGTCAGCCTTTTAACCCTTTAGGTGTTTCACAGGAATAGCAGGAAAGTGAAGGAGAAAATTCACAATCTTCATTTTTTACACTCGCATGTTCTTGTAGACCCAATTTTTTTATTTTTTCAAGGGGTAAAAGGAGAAAATTTATACTTATATTTGTAGCCCAATTTCTCTCGAGTAAGCACATACCTCATATGTCTATGTAAAGTGTTCGGCGGGCGCAGTAGAGGGCTCAGAAGCAAAGGAGCGACAAGGGGATTTTGGAGAGTACGTTTTTCTGAAGTGGTTTTTGGGGGGCATGTTGCATTTAGGAAGCCCCTATGGGGCCAGAACAGCAAAAAAAAAAAACACATGCCATATAATTTTGGAAACAAGACCCCTTGAGGAACGTAACAAGGAGTTAAGTGAGCCTTAATACCCCACATTTGTTTCACGACTTTTGCATATGTAAAAAAATTAAATAAAATTTCACTAAAATGTTAGTTTCCCCCCAAATTTCACATTTTTGCAAGGGTTAATAGCAGAAAATACCCCCCAAAATTTGTAACCCCATCTCTTCTGAGTATGGAGTTACCCCATAAGTTGACCTGAAGTGCACTACGGGCGAACTACAATGCTCAGAAGAGAAGGAGTCATATTTTTTAGAGCAAATTTTGCTCGGGGGGGCATGTCGCATTTAGGAAGCCCCTATGGTGCCAGGACAGCAAAATAACCCCCAAATGGCATACCATTTTGGAAACTAGACCCCTTGAGAAACATAACAAGGGGTACAGTGAGCATTTACCCCCCACTAGTGTCAGTCAGATCTTTGGAACAGTAGGCTGTACGAAATTTTTAATTTGCACAGCCCACTGTTTCAAAGATCTGTCAGACACCAGTGGGGTGTAAATGCTCACTGTACCCCTCATTACATTCCGTGAGGGGTGTAGTTTCCGAAATGGGGTTTTGTGGGGTTTTGTCTTTTTTGCATTTGTCAAAACCGCTGTAACAATCTGCCACCCCTGTGCAAATCACCTCAAATGTATATGGCGCACTCTCCCTTCTGGGCCTTGTTGTGCGCCCCCAGAGCACTTTGGGGTATCTCCGTAGTCGGGTGAAATTGCATTACAAATTTTGGGGGGCTTTTTTCCCTTTTACCTCTTGTCAAAATGAAAAGTATAGGGCAACACCAGCATGTTAGTGTAAAAAAAGTATTTTTTTACACTAACATGCTGGTGTAGACCCCAACTTCACCTTTTCATAAGGGATTAAAGGCGAAAAAGCCCCCCAAAATTTATTAGGCAATTTCTCCCGAGTACGGCGATACCCCATATGTGACCCTAAAATGTTGCCTTGAAATACGACAGGGCTCCAAAGTGAGAGCGCCATGTGCATTTGAGGCCTGAATTAGGGATTTGCATAGGGGTGGACATAGGGGTATTCTACGCCAGTGATTCCCAAACAGGGTGCCTCCAGCTGTTGCAAAACTCCCAGCATGCTTGGACAGTCAATGGCTGTCCAGCAATACTGGGAGTTGTTGTTTTGCAACAGCTGGAGGCTCCATTTTGGAAACAGTGGTGTACCAGATGTTTTTCATTTTTATTGGGGAGGGGAGGGGGGCTGTGTAGGGGTATGTGTATATGTAGTGTTTTTTACTTTTTATTTCATTTTGTGTTAGTGTAGTGTAGCTGCTGCGCAAAATTTGCTGCATCGCAAACTTGCAGCCTGATACTCACTGTAAGCCCCTGCCCATGTGAATGTACCCTGTACATTCACAGGGGGGGGGGACCTCCAGCTGTTTCAAAACTACAACTCCCAGCATGCACAGTCTATCAGTGCATGCTGGTAGTTATAGTTTTGCAACAGCTGGAGGCACACAGGTTGGGAAACACTGAGTTAGGAAACAATGTTTCCCAACCAGTGTGCCTCCAGTTGTTGCAAAACCACAACTCCCAAACATTCTCAGGCATGCTGGAAGTAGTAGTTCGGCAACATCTTTAGAGCCAGATGTTGCCGAACTACAACTCCCAGCATGCTGGGAGTTGTAGTTTTGCAACACCTGGAGGACTACAGTTTGCAGACCACTAATACAGTGGTTCCCAATCTGTGCCCTTCCAGATGTTGCAAAACTACAACTCCCAGTATGCCAAAACTGTCCAGGCATGCTGGGAGTTGTAGTTCTGCAACATCTGAAGGGCCAGATGTTACAGAACTACAATTCCCAGCATGCCTTGACAGTAAGGGCATGCTGAGGATGTGTAGTTTTGCAACATCTGGAAGGGCACAGTGGTCTCCAAACTGTGGACCTCCAGATGTTGCAAAACTACAACTCCCAGCATGCCCAGACACCAAGGGCTGTCTGGGCATGCTGGGAGTTGTAGTATACAGGGTCCCATTACAGCAATGCATGTCGCTTTATGGCGACGTGCATTGCTGTAAAGGGCCCGACCGCGGCTGAAGATCCACTCACCTGTCACCGCCGTCGCCGTCTTCATCGCCAGGATCCGGGTCTTCAGGGACGAGGTAAGTACCAGGGCCGGTCCCCAGCACTCCCCTGTCCCCCGCCGCGTCCTCCGGTCTTCCTCCCGTCCTCTCCGGACTTCAAGGGGCCGGGCAGGGCGGGAGGAAGTAACTGCCCCCCCCCCTGCGATTGGTCGGTTAACTAACCACCTCGCTCCTATACTCCAGCATGGTCCTGGCTGTCATGTGACAGCCGGGATCATGCAAAATTACCGGGCGGTCGGGTCCCAGAGACCCGATAAGCCCGGTATCGCCGCAGATCGCAAGGGCGATTTCCCTTGCGATTTGCGGCGATCGCCGACATGGGGGGCCTACATGGCCCCCCTCGGCTTTTGCCCTGGATGCCTGCTGAAGCATTTTAGCAGGCACCCGGTTCCGATCTCTGCCCGGCGCGCTGCAGGGACCGGAAACCGCCAGGGCGTGTGGATACACCCTGGGTCCTTAAGGCCCAGGGTATGAGGGCGTATCCATACGCCCTGGGTCCTTAAGAGGTTAAAGGGGTATTCCAGGAAAAAATTTTTATATATATATATATCAACTGGCTCCAGAAAGTTAAACAGATTTGTAAATTACTTCTATTAAAAAAAATATTAATCCTTTCAGTACTTATGAGCTTCTGAAGTTAAGGTTGTTCTTTTCTGTCAAAATCCTCTCTGATGACACCTGTCTCGGGAAACGCCCAGTTTAGAAGCAAATCCCCATAGCAAACCTCTTCTAAACTGGGCGTTTCCCGAGACAGGTGTCATCAGAGAGGATTTAGACAGAAAAGAACAACCTTAATTTCAGAAGCTTATAAGTACTGAAAGGATTAAGATTTTTTAATAGAAGTAATTTACAAATCTGTTTAACTTTCTGGAGCCAGTTGATATATATAAAAAAGTTTTTCCCTGGAATACCCCTTTAAGGAATTGATACCTGAATGGTAAGTAGTGTGAGCAAAATATTTATTAGGGAACCAAAGGAAGACTTTTTTTGTCAGAGATTTCTTAAATTTTGTAAAAAAAAAAATAAGAGTATATAGGAAATAAGCCACTACAGATAATGAACAAAAAATTCCAAATTTGTGTTAGTCAAGACCAAATGTTTCACACTCACTTTTGTCATCCTCAGGTCGACAAATTAAAACAACCAGACAGAGGAGCAACACCATAACCAAATTGAGACATCACAAGTGGGTTGTGGGGATGCCATTCTGTCTGGCTCTCATGTTTTTATCTTTTAACCTGAGGAAGGCGCAAATGAGCGCTGAAACTTGTCCTGACACACCGATAAATGTAGAATTTTTTACATACATCCTGGTGGTGGCTTATTTCCCAAACACACAGCAGCGCCCAAGTTATCTACCTCCTTTTTGGTTGTTGGATTGGTTCCTTAGTGCAGCATACTGTATATTGCATCTGCTTAACATAGTGTTTTGTCTATTTCTTGCACAGGGAGTGGTGGTAGTATCAACAGCACCCCCATATCCTCTCTTGTATTCTGTGCCCAGCATATTTCCAAACACACTTTGAGAGCTATGGACCTAGACCACAAGGGTAGGACAAAAATGGGAGCAAAGCAGGTTTGGACAGGTCTGGCAGTTTGCATCTCTCCACCTAGAACCCCATAGCCCTGACGCAGGAGTAAAACTGAGGCAGGAGTGAGGTGATTGTACAGATTGTGTTTGTCTGAACTACAAAAATAGTGACTAGACCCAAAAACCATGTCTGCACCAAAATTATAAGTCACAAGCACCAGGGGTTGGTGAACAGTACAGCACAACTATAAAGAGAGCCATCAGATTGATACAGAAGGAATAAGTATACATCTTGCTGAGGACAATCCTCTTTGGAGTCCAAAAACCAACTGCTGTATCTACTGTCTCTCATTGACGTGGTAAGGTTCAATGCATAAAATATGAAGGGTGGTCAGATATGGATTTTTATATCATACTCCTATGTCTCTAATTTGAGATGGTTGATAGCCACTGGCTGAACCATAAACTGTACTGATTTCCCTATCACTTCCTTATTAAATGTGTAAATTGAGAACCACATCACATGAGACGTATAGTGGTGCAGCAAAAATTACAAACTACAGCCCATCAACCCAGTTTTTTTTAACAATTTGCTTTCTCAAGATTGTGACTCATTTAAAAACTGCACTAATTTCACCCAATTCAGCACTGACGCTGTGGTCCGCCCTAGTGCCCGTGTTCACTTACCCTGATGACGAACTGTTTTCGTTCTGCTGGTAAAGTTCAAAATCCACTAGAGCGGCGAGCTGCTAACTCAATTATCCTGCCTCTCACAATTCTGGAGAATTGTTAGTGGCAAAAAAGGTGGACATGTCTTCTTCTAGTTGGGTGCGGATATGGGGACGGCACAATAGTGACTCATTGAGATGCCAGGAGTGGGGAGTGAGGCATCTGGTTCCAAATTGAAAATGGGAAAAGACAACATCATGATCCGACCATGCACAGTGTACATGTCTAGAGTATAGTAGATGGGATAGAGACGCGGTGTTTGTCAAAATCCAGTTGATTCTCATGTAGAGGTTATGTGCGGGAGAATAGTATGTGTAGCCCCTTTGACCAAGATTATGTTCTCTCCACATGTCCGCAAGAGCATGGGAAGAAAGGGTCCCCACCAGGAGCCTCTGCTGAGTACCAGTGCAGTAGAACATAGTTGTGCTAGACCGATCTAGTCCCCCTTTTAAAACCATATTGAAGTCCCCACACCATATCAGATGGTCATACGGAAGAGAACTTAAATGGTCTACCACTTGTATAAAAAAATGCAGAGGGTCCTCGTTGGGAGCATATGTGTTGATGATACATAATTTAGACTCCTGGAGTGTGCCTTCCAAAATAAGATAACAGCCCTCAGGGTCAACATGAGAACGTTGTATTGTGAAGGGGAAGGAATTGTGTAATAGAACAGCAACCCCCTAGACTTAGTAGTGAAGGAGGAGAGGTGGACTCTAGAATAGTGAGGATTAAGTTATTTAGGGAAAGAGGACAGTGTACAATGTGTCTCTTGTAAACAGATCACCTCTGGGTGATGTTTCTGATAATCTAGAACAGCCTTCTTGCACTTTATTGGGGAGTTAAATCCCAGGACATTGTGGGATATTACACGACACATATGAAATAATAAGGGGGGAAAGACTGTAGAGAAGGATTAGTGACTAAGAAAAGCAAAGAGCAAGGTAAGAGTGGACCAAAGCAAAATTGTTTATGGAAACAAAGACATCTGAAACAGAATACTCTGGGAGGAAGATAGGGAGGGGCAGGGAAGGGAAGGTGAAAAAGACATTAAAGAAACAAAAAGCAATGCAACAAAAGGCAATAATCCTCAAGTGTCGATCACCGAGTGCACTCCTCTATCTCCTAGCCCTCGACAGTCGACAACACACAGGTGTGTGAGACAACATGATAATCCATCCCACCAGAACACCTCGCCATAATAGGTGAGAAGCGATTATAGTGTATTATAAGATAAGGCAATACTATTCCAACGTACATAGAATAATACAACAGCAAATAAACATAAAGACAAGAACACAGTCACAATCTCGCACCTAATCAGGAGAAAAACTTGGCCAGCCTGAGGGTCATAGGTGAATATAGGCATAGAATGACAAATCAGTCAATAGCCTGAAGGATGAAGGGACTCTTCAAACCAACTGGCAGGGAACCTTTGGTGGTGTAGAGAGGACAATACCCACCAAGCAGTCGGGTCCAGATACCATGAACAAACTAGTAGATAAAACTGGTAAAAACAAAAGTCCAACTGGGGAGTACTAAAATACTGAGGGGTGTAATCCCAAAGTAGGTCTCAAGTATAGATTACCCTGTCAGGGTGGAAGTTCATCCCGGTTTCTGTGGTTGAGTGCGGTGGCATTTATGAGGAGAATCCACCTGATTCCAGATTCGTTTAAGCTGCAACTGATGTCTTGGCAATGGCGGAGGATCTTTATAGGGAATACGTTCCCTGCATAGGGTGTCCAGGGCTTCCGCGGGCATTTGTACAGTGTTGGTCGATGAGTTAACCTGGAACTGCAGGCTAAAGGGAAACCCCCACCGGCATCGGATTTGTGTTTTCTGGAGTGCTAGGGTGACCAGACGCATATTGCGGCGTCGTTCCAATGTGAAGGGGGCCAGGTCTGCATACAGGTGAGAGGGGAAACATTCCTGGCCGCCTGCAAGATATGGTCTCTCACCTCAAGATAGTGGAGCCAGAGAACCACATCTCTAGGGACATCTAGGGACAGTCAACGACTCCGGAAAGCCACATATACGGACATTAGCCCTCCTTTACCTGTTCTCGAGGTCTTCTATCTTAAGTTCTAGTAGATCCAGTCTGTCTGTGTGCTCTGAAGTAACATGGCTCGTCCGCTCTGATCTCTAAGTCTGCCACTCTATGTCCCAGTTCACCCACCTGTCTCATGAATTCTGCAACTGCTGAGGCCAGTTAAGCTTTAAACATGGCTAGAATATTGTGGAACAGGTCTGTAGGGTTAAGAGGGTCCACCGGAGAGAGTAGCAGAGGAGAGGAGTCGGCAATGTCCTCCTCTTCCTGGGATCCCGGGTCAGGCGCGCATGAGGGAGCCAGCGCCATCTTTGCTTTAGGCCCCGATCGGAACATGTCTAGAATAGTCTGTGATAATGATATCGGAGAGAGGTGCCAGAAGTATACTGTGCTTGCTTGGCCATCTTAGGAAGGTGTAGTGAAGAAATCACTGCTGAGGAAGTTTTACTACAGGGTTGCTACATTCCAGCCACCTGACAACTAAAACCCTCATCATTCACCATTAACAAACCTAACAACTGTTACGAACCTGACAAACTGCTAGAAAAGTATCAATACTAACTTTATCACACTCCCGCCTACCACAATATATTAGCAACCAACCTAAACTATACAAAGCAACCATTTTCTGCAAAGATCGATGAAGAGAGACACAGCTTACTCTGGGCAGTACCATTGCTTAAGCAACAGTATGACACTCAGTGAGTACTGTGCATAAGCCCTTTTCTGATGAACGGGACTTATGCACAGAGCTTGCTACGAATGCTACGTCTCTCCGCACCGATGTTTTGTGATCTTAAAGGGGTTATCCACCATAAGGTGATTTTAGTACGTACCTGGCAGACAGTAATGGACATGCTTAGGAAGGATCTGCGCTTGTCTTGGGGCTAAATGGCTATGTTGTGAGATTACCATAACACTGTGGCTAGCTTTTTGTGAACTGGTTGTTCCTGTTTGACTTTTCTTTTTTTGACTACAAATCCCACAATTCCATTTTCCTCCTTCCCACACATCAGCCACCCCACCCATTGAAACATAAAGCTGCATCCATTCAAAAGACCTGTGGTTTTCAATCAGGGTGCCTACAGCTGTTGCATTAGTTGCAGATTGATCTCTGCCCCACCAAGCAATCGCTCAACCCATTGAAGCAGACAGGTTCCCTGTCATCAGCTGACTAGTGAGGGTCAGGTCTCAGCCCCATTGCAACCTGGGAAAATCTGAGACAACAGTCATTTTATATGCTGTTAAAAATAAATATTGGGGTGAAAATCACATAAGAATTGTGAGAAAACCATCACACACAGGTACAGACACTATATTATGAACTACACTAACGTTACAGCCCCTGTAGCATAGTAAAATAAAAAATAAAAATTCCTGGAATACCCCTTTAACTCTGATGAAAACAATGAAAAAACTAAATTTTATGTGGCTTTGTGTTTTAGTGTGAAAAGTTCTGCAATTTAGTAGCTTATAAGTAGGATACAATAAAGTAAGAGGGAAAATAAGGAACAAATGGGCCACATGGCTAAGACATTTATATATGAATAGTGTTTTTTAATAGCCACATTGCAAAGCAGCAGGAATTTGCAATAAAATGCATGCAGCTTTACTGCACATTTAACAGCCACGTGGCATTCTAATACTGCGTGGGACCCCGGCCTAAAAAAGAATTTAGTCACCTTCATTTAAGATGTGATAGAACATATTCATTACAAGAACTGGCTTTGTTGTTTAATTCACAACCAACATGTATTTAAATGGAAATGGCTTTCTTTTCTTCTAGCCAAACAGAACGTCACTTTAAACAAATATTCTTTCTTTCATGAAATTTGTCTTCTTTGTAATAAACCATTTTCTCTCATTACACTTTGCCCTTTGCTGTTTAGCTCCAACATCTGGGAGCTAAATGATATGTTAAAAAAAAATCAGCTGCATGAACTAGAGAACACATAAATTGCAAGCTTACATTGCTTACATTTGAGTTAATGATACATCCGTTTACGCCCCGCGCATTATAAAATTCCTGGTTTCACACTGTGAGGACACTTGCAGGCACACAACATACTCTGCTAAATTTCAGTGTAATGGTCTGGAAGCTTTATTGTCAATTGATGCCTTGGTTTATGTTTGCTCTTGGCCCACAGTAGGAGGACAAGCATTTTATCTTCATGAGGTTTCAGCACTAAGCTCAATCAACCAACATCATTTTTCCTGCTGTGATTCTTCTGAACAATCTCTAGAATCCTGAATATAGAATACTGTCTCCCGTTATCCTAGTATGGTAATTAAAAAGGAAGTCACTGAATGGAAAAATAGTGATTTCCAACTTCTACCATGCTAAAAATGAACATTTCCAAGATAGCATGTGTCTATAAATGAATATATATGTATAGTATGTTAAAGAAAATGTCCTGTGCTAATAACCTGCACATAGGGGATAAATGCCTGACCGCTGGGACCCCCTGAGATCTCCCGTACGGAGCCCTGTCTTGGCCCTGGCTCTGCTCTGTTAGTGCGCATTTTCTACCCAGCATGTCAGTTGGTCAAAACACGCCCCCTGCATTCATTTATGGGAGAGGCGGAGACACATAGAGATGAATGGATGGGAGGGAATTGTACCAGCTGACCTGCTGTGTGTGAAACGTCACACACAACAGCAAAACCCCATAATGGAGATCGTTGGGTGTTCCAGTGGTCGCACCCCTCGTGATCAGACATTTATCCTGTGGATAGGGGATACATTTCTTAAGGGGGTACTCCAGTGGAAAACATTTTTTGTTTTAAATCAACTGGTGCAAAAAAAGTTTAACAGATTTGTAAATGGCTTCTATGCTATATACTTCACAGGAAGTTCTTTTCTTTTTTAATTTCTTTTATGTTTCACCACAGTGCTCTCTGCTGAACCTCTGTCCATGTCAGGAACTGTCCAGAACAGGATAGGTTTGCTATGGTGATTTGATTCTACTCTGCACAGTAGACATGTGCAATTCGGTTCGGCACGAATGTCTAATTGACCGAATGTTACCGTTTTCGGGCATTCGGACCGATCCGAATGCACGAAAACATATTTTGAACATTCCCGAATAGCCACGATAATACGAATAGTAAAATAACGAATGCATTCGTTATTTACCGAATGCATGCGGTAAATAGCTAATGCATTCGTTATCCATAAACGAACGTAAAGAGTTCATTCTAATAACAAAAAAATTATATAATTGTATAATGTGAACAGACCCTTCTGGCAGTGTCTACCCAGACAGGGAGACTCCAGCTGTTGCTAAACTACAACTCCCAGCATGCCCAGACAGCCGAAGGCTGTCTGGGCTTGCTGGGAGTTGTAGTTTTGCACCAATTGGTGGCTCCCTGTTTCGGTAGACATTGCATAATGGGTGCTCTCCCCAGCGGACAGCGCCAAAAATGTCACAACCAATTTTTTGTGTTTTTTTTTCTTCTCGTTTCAGATCCGTGTATGGAGAGGATTATTGCGGATTCGATGGATTATGGCGGATTATTATTTTTTCTTTTAATAAAATGGTTAACGAGGGCTGTGGGGGAGTGCTTTTTTAAATAAAAAAAAAATTTCCAATGTGTTGTGTTTTTTTTTTTTTTTTACTGAATTTTCAGGCTTAGTAGTGGAAACTGGTCTTACTGACTCAATCCATTACTAAGCCAGGGCTTAGTGCTAGCCCCAAAAACAGCTAGTGATAACTCCCAATTATTACCCCGGTACCCACCGCCACAGAGGTGCCGGGAAGAGCCGGTGCCAACAGGCCCGGAGCGTCAAAAAGGGCGCTCCTGGGCCTAGGCGGTAACAGGCTGGTGTTATTTAGGCTTGGGAGGGCCAGTAACATTGGTCCTCGCCCACCCTGGTAACGTCAGGCTGTTGCGGTTTGGTTGGTATTGTGCTGAGAATGAAAATACGGGGAACCCTATGCGTTTTTTTAAATTTATTTAAATAAAAAAATGAAAAAAACGTATAGGGTTCCCCGTATTTTCATTCTCAGCACAATAGCAACCAAACAGCAACAGCCTGATGTTACCAGGGTGGGTAAGGACCATTGTTACTGGCCCTCCCCAGCCTAAATAACGCCAGCCTGTTACTGCCTAGGCCCAGGAGCGCCATTTTTGACGCTCCAGGCCTGTTGGTACCGGCTCTTCCCGGCACCCCTGTGGCGGTGGGTACCGGGGTAATAATTGGGGGTTAGCGCTAGCTGTTTTTGGGGCTAGCACTAAGCCCTGGCTTAGTAATGGATTCAGTCAATAAGACCAGCTTCCACTACTTAGCCTGAAAATTCAGTAAAAAAAAAACACAAATTATTTTATTTAAAAAAAACACTCCCCCACAGCCCTCGTTAACCATTTTATTAAACGGAAAAAAAAATTAATCCGCGGTAATCCATCGAATCCGCAATAATCCTCTGCATACACTGATCTGAAACGAGAAGAAAAAAAACACAAAAAATTGGTTATGACATTTTTGGCGCTGTCCACTGGGGAGAGCACCCATGATGCAATGTCTACCAAAACAGGGAGCCACCAATTGGTGCAAAACTACAACTCCCAGCATAACCAGACAGCCTTTGGCATGCTGGGAGTCTGGGCATGGTGGGAGTTGTAGTTTAGCAACAGCTGGAGTCTCCCTGTCTGGGTAGACACTGCCAGAAGGGTCTGTTCACATTATACAAAACGGACAATGTGAACAGAGCTTCAGATTAACTAGCCTAGTTCCCTTCTGTAGCTCTGCCCCCTAATGACATCATCACTAGGGGCGGAGCTACACGGACCTGCCTGGGACTCGAGGGAAGTAAGCGGACTTCGTCTTCTGTATACACTATATACAGCTATCTATAGATAGCTGTATATAGTGTATACCGCCCAAAGGGTTAACCTACACTGTCCAGCAGTGTAAGTTAACTCTTTCCTTGCTGGGCTTGCGCATAGCGCACAGCTCAGCAAGGGGTTAAGTGAGCCAGCAATGTGTATACTGTATACACATTGCAGGCTCACTGTAAGTTCTTGCTGGGCAGCAGATATACAATGTATACCTACGGCTCAGCGTCAGCTGTTCTTCCAGCTCTGTAGCCCTGAGAACAGCTGATCCCGACATTCACATAAGGACGATCGCAGCGGGTGTCAGGAGGAGTGACATCCGCTGGGATCTGTCCCTTACTGCAGGTACTAATACTCCCAACATGGTGCACACTCTGCTCCATGCTGGGAGCTGTAGTACCTGCATTAATAGACATATCGCAGCGAGTGTAACTTCTGACACCCGCTGCGATCTGTCTATTAATGCAGGTACTACAGCTCCCATCATGGAGCAGAGTGTATTCCATGTTGGGAGTAGTAGTACTTGTAGTAAAGGAAAGATCACTTAGGGTATCACTCCTGACACCTCCTGCGATGCTCTTGTATAATGTATGGATGCGGCGGACGCTCTCCTATGGTCCCCTGCACGGCCATATATATACACATATTCCTATTTCTCACAGAGAGCTGTGATTGGCTGGAACAATCTGGCCAATCACAGCTCTGTGGGAAATATGAATATGTGTATATATACGAGAGTGCAGGGGACCATAGAAGAGCGGCCGCCACATCTATACATTGTACAAGAGGATCGCAAGGGACCCCGGCGATCTGTCAATTAGTACAGGTAACTACTACTCCCATCATGGAACAGTGTGTTCCATGCTGGGAGTAGTAGTACTACCTAAAAAAATTTAAAAATTAAGTGAAAAACATGCACACAATAAATTTTTATTATTGTCGGCTACATTTTTAGTGCTTTACACGCTCACATAAATTGATCCCTGTTTAAAAATTAATAAACATTTCATAATAAAAAAGATACATTTTGTTAGATACAATTTGTTCCATCACTACTGTATCTTTTTTATTATCATTTTTATATGGTACCCTACGAAATTTTAATAAAAAAAGGTATCTCCGTAATTTCTTAGGATCACTAAAGTCCAAAAAAGAATAAAAAGATTTACCGAATGTACCTGAATACCGAATGTATCTGAAAAAAAATCAAACCGAACACCCAAATACCGAATGTATCCAAAAAATCAAAACCGAAAATATTGCTGAATCGAAAAATGTTTCCAAAACGAAAAAACTAAATGAAATGAAACAAAAGTTTTTCTTGTGCACAAGTCTACTGCACAGTTCCTGACAAGGAAAGAGGTGTCAGCAGAGAGCACTGTGGTTAGACGGAAAATTATTCCAAGAATAAAAGAACTTACTGTGGAGTATACAGCAGCTGATAAGTACTTGCAGGATTAAGATTTTTATATGGAAGTCATTTACAAATCTGTTTAACTTTCTGGCACCAGATGATTAAAAAAATATATTTATATATTTTCCACCAGAGTACACCTTTAACACTGGACATCTTTAAAGCCTATCTGTGCTTGCCTCCCTCTTGGTATACAGGTAGAATGTTAACTATAAGCTTTATTGTTTGCCTCCTCACCCTTGTCTTCAATGTAATTATCCTGAATCTACATGATTTCTTGTACCTTTTTCTCAAGCTTGTCCACATGGAAGGGACATAGAAGAAGCTTAAGAATCATAGAGCTACAGTGAATTTTTACAGCACATATATTCAGTCAGGAGACCAATAGCAAAGATCGAAATGGGCCGTCTTTTCCATTGCTTTCCATGATTTTATTTAAAGACAGGAGGCCTCGCATTATATTGCATTTCTTTCTTTACTGCAACAAATAGCAGCCAATTAAAATGTTTTTTTTATAATATTTTGAAGAAAAACTTGTAGGTACAGTATACAACCTAATATGCTATACAATAACAGTTAGCCAATAGTAGAGCAACCTCGTTTATAAAAGGAGCAGTTTGAATATTAACTGCCTCTTTCTTTGCTGCTCCGCAGTCACAGATAAGTGTTACCTACAGTTCTTCTTCAGAATTTTATTTAATTGTAATGTTTATTTATATTATTTAATTATATTATATATTTATTTCATATATCTCATATCGATCACCTTTATTTCTATATTCATATTTGCATCCCTTATCCTCTTATTTACCTAATTTTCCTTATATTTCGCCACTTCCTTTTGTAGTTCATTATCATTAACTTAAATATCTTTCCCATTTATCTCTTATTGACGTCGCTTCTCCCACTAAGTTCATTATTCTATTTACATTCTGCTCGTCGCATCCTCCCGGTCTCGCGCATCACCATCTTTGCAGTGACGCACTTCTTTTCCCCTCTTCTTGCGATAATTACGGCTCAGTTGGTGATCAACTGAGCCGTTCATGCCCACTCCTGTCATACGCGGCTACATCAAATCCTGTCAGCAGCGACACACCTCAGCTCCTGTCAGACTCGGTTTTCTTCAGTATTTCTATAGCCTTAATATTCTATTCCTGTCCTTTTCAGGACATTATAGTTATCTTTACCTGTTCTGAATAAAGAGAACTATCTATTTAAGTGTGGTTCTCCATACCCTCTTTTTCTAAAAACCTATTTAATTTATTTTATTTATTTAATTAAATTAATATCTATATGTATTTATGTATTTATTCCTAATATTTATTCATATTTATTATCCTAATTTATTGACTAATTATTAAAATGTAATTAATTAATTTCTTTATACATAAATTATTTCTATATAATTTATTTATTTATAGCGTCTGACAACCTCAATCTAAGGAAGGAGAATATCTGGCCGGAGACCAAATTCAAGATCTACTTGATCGTACTGTCTCTAAATCTGTTCAGTCAGCCATTTCAAATGCTACGGCTCCTATGCAAGATTCCATAACTAAATCTGTTTTCATGGCCATGACTCATTCCTCTGCAAAAATGGCTTCACAACCTCAGTACCGTTCTTCAAGTCATTCTCTAAAGAGGACTATATTAAATGACGATCCCACTAGTTCTAAGTATAGAAAAAAGGTTACTATACAAGTGGATCAAGACATTAATACAGACTCGCACCCCTGATGCAGCCACTCTTCAAGTGCCCCCCCAGTTGCACTCACTACCCTCTATCCGAGAGGAAAGATCACATGGGTCGGTTTAAAAGGTCCACCAAAAAAAATTCCCCAAAATCCTCCAAAAAGTCCTCTAAAAGAACAAAACCCAATTCTGTTGACGAAATATCAGATAATGATACGGATATGGATTAAAATTAAAATGGAACGGCCCGTTCCAGGGGGGGGGGCAATCCATTTTTATTTTAATCCAAGTATCTCTGCCCTTGTTCTAAGATTGTGGGTGTAACTGCAGACACCCAGCATGGTTAAGATTATACAGTGATCCTAGACTGGATGGTCAGGATATATTCAATTGAGAGGGGCTATAGGGCACTTGTTTATTTTAATCCTTTTGTGCGGATACATTGAATAAAGATTGCACTTTTAACAATTCATTTGGGTTTATGGGAAAACAGAGTCTTTTTGGGTTGCCTGTTGGCAGCTTATATGGAATTAAGAACAAAGCATCTGTGTCACGATTCGGCTTACAGGTAGTGGATCCACTGTGTCAGCGAGGGATTGGCGTGGACCGTGCCGGCGGACCGGTTCTAAGTGGCTACTGGTGTTCACCAGAGCCCGCCGCAAAGCGGGATGGTCTTGCTGCGGCGGTAGCAACCAGGTCGTATCCACTAGCAACGGCTCAACCTCGCTGACTGCTGAGAAGGCGTGGGACAGAAGGACTAGGCAGAGGCAAGGTCAGACGTAGCAGAAGGTCGGGGCAGGTGGCAAGGTTCGTAGTCAATATGGATAGCAGGAGATCAGGTAACACAGGCTAGGACAACACTAAACGCTTTCACTGGCACAAGGCAACAAGATCCGGCAAGGGAGTGCAGGGGAAGTGAGTAGATATAGCCAGGGAGCAGGTGGAAGCTAATTAAGCTAATTGGGCCAGGCACCAATCATTGGTGCACTGGCCCTTTAAATCTCAGAGAGCTAGAAATCCCTAGAGAGCGGAGCCGCGCGCGCCAGCACATGACAGCCGGGGACCGGGACGGGTAAGTGACTTGGGATGCGATTCGCGAGCGGGCGCTTCCCGCTATGCGAATCGCATCCCCGCCGGCAATGTCAGTGCAGCGCTCCCGGTCAGCGGGTCTCACCGGGGCGCTGCAGGGAGAGAGACGCCGTGAGCGCTCCGGGGAGGAGCAGGGACACGGAGCGCTCGGCGTAACAGTACCCCCCCCCCCTTAGGTCTCCCCCTTTTTTTTGTCCGGCAACTGCTTTACCTGGGACGAGGACACCGGGAGTGAATGTAGAGTTTCCTCAAAGGCAGGCAGTACAGCAGAAGTGGGAATGGGGAGGGAGGGCAGAGGGTGAAGCTTGGCACGGGGCAGTGTGTCACCAGGACGAGGGCCATGAGGAGGCACTGAGGCTTGCCTGACGGGACTGGGAGGGGGGGAGAGGCATTTCTTATGGCAAGCAGAGTCCCAGATCTTGATCTCCCCGGTGGTCCAGTCAAGGGTGGAAGAATGAAGCTGGAGCCATGGCAGACCGAGGAGGACCTCAGAGGTGCAGTTGGGAAGGACAAAAAATTCAATCAATTCGTGATGGGGTCCAATGCACATTAAGAGGGGTTTTGTGCGGTAACGCACGGTGCAATTCAATCTAACTCCGTTGACCGCGGAAATGTAGAGCGGCTTGACGAGACGGGTCACCGGGATGCAGAATTTATTCACCAAGGAATTCAGAATAAAATTCCCAGAGGCACCAGAGTCCAAGCAGGCCACGGCTGAGAGGGAGGAGTTGGCAGAAGGAGAAATCCGCACGGGCACCGTGAGACGTGGAGAAGCAGACTTCGAACCAAGAGACGCCACACCCACGTGAGCTGGGTGCGTGCGTGCGTTTCCTAGACGTGGAGGACGAATAGGGCAATCCACCAAGAAATGCTCGGTACTGGCACAGTACAGACAAAGATTTTCTTCCCTACGGCGATTCCTCTCTTCCTGGGTCAGGCGAGACCGATCCACTTGCATGGCCTCCTCGGCGGGAGGCCCAGGCGTAGATTGCAAAGGATACTGAGGGAGAGGTGCCCAGAGATCTAAGTCTTTTTCCTGGCGGAGCTCCTGATGTCTCTCAGAAAAACGCATGTCAATGCGGGTGGCCAAATGGATAAGTTCTTGCAGGTTGGCAGGAATCTCTCTTGCGGCCAGCACATCCTTGATGTTACTGGATAGGCCTTTTTTAAAGGTCGCGCAGAGAGCCTCGTTATTCCAAGATAATTCGGAAGCGAGAGTACGAAATTGGATGGCATACTCGCCTACTGAAGAATTACCCTGGACCAGGTTCAGCAGGGCAGTCTCGACAGAAGAAGCTCGGGCTGGTTCCTCGAAGACGCTACGGACTTCAGCGAAGAAGGACTGGACTGTGGCAGGATCATTGCGGTCCCAGAGCGGTGTGGCCCAAGACAAGGCCTTTCCTGAAAGAAGGCTCACTACGAACGCCACCTTAGACCGTTCTGTAGGAAACAAGTCCGACAACATCTCCATATGCAGGGAACATTGAGACAAAAATCCACGGCAGAGTCTAGAGTCCCCATCAAATTTGTCCGGCAGGGACAAGCGAAGGCTAGGAGCGGCCACTCGCTGCGGAGGAGGTGCAGGAGCTGGCGGAGGAGATGGTTGCTGCTGTAGCAGAGGCAGAAGTTGCTGTAACATGGCGGTCAACTGCGACAGCTGCTGTCCTTGTTGGGCAATTTGCTGCGATTGCTGAGCGACCACCGTGGTAAGGTCAGCAAGACTTGGCAGCGGCACCTCAGCGGGATCCTTGGCCGGATCTACTGTCACGATTCGGCTTACAGGTAGTGGATCCACTGTGTCAGCGAGGGATTGGCGTGGACCGTGCCGGCGGACCGGTTCTAAGTGGCTACTGGTGTTCACCAGAGCCCGCCGCAAAGCGGGATGGTCTTGCTGCGGCGGTAGCAACCAGGTCGTATCCACTAGCAACGGCTCAACCTCGCTGACTTCTGAGAAGGCGTGGGACAGAAGGACTAGGCAGAGGCAAGGTCAGACGTAGCAGAAGGTCGGGGCCTGCGGCAAGGATCGTAGTCAATATGGATAGCAGGAGATCAGGTAACACAGGCTAGGACAACACTAAACGCTTTCACTGGCACAAGGCAACAAGATCCGGCAAGGGAGTGCAGGGGAAGTGAGTAGATATAGCCAGGGAGCAGGTGAAAGCTAATTAAGCTAATTGGGCCAGGCACCAATCATTGGTGCACTGGCCCTTTAAATCTCAGAGAGCTGGCGCGCGCGCGCGCCCTAGAGAGCGGAGCCGCGCGCGCCAGCACATGACAGCCGGGGACCGGGACGGGTAAGTGACTTGGGATGCGATTCGCCAGCGGGCGCGTCCCGCTATGTCAGTGCAGCGCTCCCGGTCAGCGGGTCTGACCGGGGCGCTGCAGGGAGAGAGACGCCGTGAGCGCTCCGGGGAGGAGCAGGGACCCGGACGCTCGGCGTAACAATCTGGAAATTCTGCGTGAATTCTGCAAATGCGAGAAATATGTGGAATTCCTCTATCCTATTCACACAGCAGAATTTCCGCTGCAGGAATTCCATTGAAGTGAATTGATTATAAATTCATGCAGAATTTCATGCAGAATTCAGTTAACCCAGTCTTAGGTCGCATTCACAAGGTGGAATGTCCGCACGGAAAATCTCTGTGCAGAAATTCCGTACAGTGCGGGGCACCGGCAGAATCTGTTGGCGCTAGGACCACACGGAATGCGTCGTCTCACAGATGGCTATGCATTTCATGCGGACTCCGTGAACGTGTTCATACTTTGTGCAGAGCCGGAAAATTGAATTTCCACGCCAGAAACATCTGGCACGGAAATTAAGCCATGTGCACAGCGAAGCTGAATCCCGTTGAATGCAGCAGAAATTCCTGACTCCCGGAGGCGGGTATTATGAATTATGACACCAAATACAGGAGCCTTGAGCCGGCGGGGAGCGCACTGTAGCCGCATGTGCTGCTGACTTGTTAACTTAATAAATGTGGATGGCAGCACGTCTCTGGAGAATGGCCTGCTGTGATCTGTTTTTTAGTGTTTCATACGCTTGTAGTATCGTTACTGGTTGTTCATAGCATTTCACTGTACATATGTAAGATTTATACTGTTAACATGTAGCATTCACTGTACATAACCCATAGCTTTGTATTGTTTATCTGCTGATAGCATTTATATTGTTCATATGTTCATCGCATTCATATCATACCTACGATCGTAGTTTTACTGGCAGGTGTTTTGCAGTTATCATGTTCACTCGCTCATAGCGGTTACTATATATAAGCCCGTAGCAGTTTTTATGTTTACACGCTTGTAGAATTACTACTGTTCATACATAGCATTTTACTATACATATGTAGGTTTATACTGTTTATACTCTCATTGCATTCATACAGTACATGCGCTCATATAGGGAGATTTATCAAAACCTGTGTAGATGAAGAGTGGGGTAGTTGCTCATAGCAATCAGATCGCTTTTTTCATTTCTCAAAGGCCTTTTTAAAAGTCAAATAAGCAATCGGATTGGTTGCTATGGGCAACTGGTCAACTTTTCCACTGGATAGGTTTTGATAAATCTCCCCCATAGTGTTGTGCTGATTATGTGCTTGTAGCATTTATATCGTTCATATGCTCATCACATTCATGCAGTACATACGCTCAGTGTGCTGTTTATTGCTTGTAGGTTTTATTGTTCATATGCTTATTGCATTTATGAGGTACATACGCTCATAGCTTTATACTGTTGATACGTTTATAGTAGTTATACTGTTCATACGCTCATTGCATTCACGCAGTTCATAAGCTCATAGCTTTATACTGTTTATCTGCTGATAGCATTTATATTGTTCATATATTCACATTGCATTTCACTACACATATGTAGATTGATGCTGTTTATACGCTTATAGTATTTATATTGTTCATACTCTCATTGCATTCATACAGTAAATACGCTCATAGTGTTATGCTGGTTATTTGCTTGTAGCATTTATATTGTTCATATGCTCATTCCATTCATGTTGGACATACGCTCATAGATTTATTCTGTTGATAAGCCTATAGTATTATACTGTTCATACGCTCATTACATTCTTAAAGGACATACATACACTCATAGTGTGCTGGTTATTTGCTGGTACGTTTTATTGTTCATATGCGCTTTGCATTTATGCTGTACAGATGCTCATAGCTTTATACTGTTTATATGCTTAAGTAGTTATACGGTCCATACTATCATTGTGTTCATGCAGTACATATGCTCATAGTGTTGTGCTGTTTATTTGCTTGTAGCATTTATATTGTTCATATGCTCATTTCATTCATGTCGTACATATGCTCATAGCTTTATACTGTTTATCTGCTGATAACATTTATGTTGTATACATGTTCATCACATTCATATCATACATATGCTCCTAGTTTTACTGGCAGGCGTTGTTAAGCAGTTACAATGTTTCACTCGCTCGTAGCGGTTACTATACATAAGACCGTAACAATTTATGTTCAAACGCTTGTAGCACCTATACTGTTCATATGTAGTATTTACGGTACATAGATTTTATGCTGTACATACACTCGTAGCATATCATAAATTCATAACTTTCTTTACATTATCACGGTACAAATGCTCCCAGCACATATATTATATATGTACCAGTACATAGCATTTTGATGCTTACGGCCATAGTTTGTTATTCTATGCATTTGTTCGTAGTTTTATATATAATGTGCATACGTTCCTAGTATTGGATAGCCATTGTATCTCTTGCTATACATACATTTATGATACACGATTACAGCATTGTTATTGTGCTTACGTTTATAGCAGCTATACCGAGCATATATTTCTTAAGCCTGCCACATCTGCGGGAGGATGCACCACATAGGTTATCATTTCGGACATGTCTTCAGAGCAATAACATCTTTATTAGGCTGGGTTCACATCACGTTTTTACCAATACAGGACTGCATAAGGCTGGGGGGAGCTAAAACCTTGCGCTCCCGTATCCCTGCCGAATGCCACTGTTACGCCGAGCGCTCCAGGTCCCCACTCCTCCCCGGAGCGCTCGCAGCGTTCTCCTGTTCGCAGCGCCCCAGTCAGACCCGCTGACCGGGAGCGCTGCGATAATGTCCCTAGCCGGGATGCGATTCGCGATGTGGGACGCGCCCGCTCGCGGTTCTCATCCCGGCCCACTTACCAGACTCGCTCCCCGTCTGTTCTGTCCCGGCGCGCGCGGCCCCGCTCCCTAGGGCGCGCGCGCGCCGGCTCTCTGCGATTTAAAGGGCCAGTGTGCCACTGATTGGCGCCTGGTTCTAATTAGTGTGTTCACCTGTAAACTCCCCTATATAACCTCACTTCCCCTTTCCTTCCTTGCCGGATCTTGTTGCCATTGTGCCAGTGAAAGCGTTCCTTGTGTATCCCAAGCCAGTGTTCCAGACCCCTTGCCGTTGCCCCTGACTACGATCCTTGCTGCCTGCCCTGACCTTCTGCTACATCCGACCTTGCTCTTGCCTAATCCCTTGTACCGTGCCTATCTCAGCAGTCAGAGAGGTTGAGCCGTTGCCGGTGGATACGACCTGGTTGCTACCGCCGCTGCAAGACCATCCCGCTTTGCGGCGGGCTATGGTGAATACCAGTAGCAACTTAAAACCGGTCCGTCAGCACGGTTCACGCCAATCCCTCTCTGACACAGAGGATCCACCTCCAGCCTGCCGAATCCTGACAGTAGATCCGGCCATGGATCCCGCTGAGGTCCTGCTGCCAGTTGTCGCTGACCTTACCACGGTAGTCGCCCAGCAGTCGCAACAGATAGCGCAACAAGGCCATCAGCTGTCTCAACTGACTGTCATGCTACAACAGCTTCTACCACAGCTTCAGCAACCATCTCCTCCGCCAGCTTCCGCACCACCTCCACAGCGAGTGGCCGCATCCAGCCTCCGTTTATCCTTGCCGGACAAGTTTGATGGGGACTCTAGACTTTGCCGTGGTTTTCTCTCGCAATGTTCCCTGCATTTGGAGAGGATGTCGGACCAATTCCCAACTGAACAGTGGCTTTCGTGGTTAGTCTCCTGTCTGGGAAGGCCCTGTCATGGGCCACACCGCTCTGGGACCGCAATGATCCTGTCACTGCCTCCGTACACTCTTTCTTCGCGGAGATTCGAAGTGTCTTCGAGGAACCAGCCCGAGCTTCTTCTGCCGAGACTGCCCTGCTGAACCTGGTCAAGGGTAATTCTTCAGTAGGCGAGTACGCCATCCAATTTCGTACTGTTGCCTCCAAATTATCTTGGAATAACGAGGCCCTTTGCGCGACCTTCAAAAAAGGCCTATCCAGTAACATCAAAGATGTGCTGGCCGCACGAGAAATCCCTGCCAACCTGCATGAACTTATTCATTTGGCCACCCGCATTGACATGCGTTTTTCCGAAAGACGCCAGGAGCTCCGTCAGGATATGGACTTTGTTCGCACTAGGCGGTTTCCCTCCCCGGTTCCTCTCTTCTCTGGTCCGCTGCAATCTGTTCCTGTGCCTTCCGCCGTGGAGGCTATGCAAGTAGACCGGTCCCGCCTGACACCACAAGAGAGGACAAGCCGCCGCAATGAGAACCTATGCCTGTACTGTGCCAGTACCGAACACTTCTTGAAGGATTGTCCTATCCGTCCTCCACGTCAGGAAAGACGCATTCCGATTCCACACAAAGGTGAGACAGCTCTAGGTGTGAACTCTGCTTCTCCACGTCTTACTGTGCCCGTGCGGATTTCTTCTTCTAACTCCTCCTTCTCAGCTGTGGCCTTCTTGGATTCTGGATCTGAAGGAAATTTTATTTTGGCCTCTTTCGTTAACAGGTTCAACATCCCAGTGACCAGTCTCGCCAGACCTCTCTACATCGCCTCAGTTAATGATGAAAGATTGAACTGTACCGTGCATTACCGCACAGAACCCCTCTTAATGTGCATTGGACCTCATCACGAAAAAATTTAATTTCTGGTCCTCTCTAACTGCACTTCTGAAATTCTTCTCGGACTGCCTTGGCTTCAACGCCATTCCCCTACCCTTGACTGGACCACCGGGGAGATCAAGAACTGGGGTACTTCTTGCTATGAAAAATGCCTTACGTCTGCTTCCAGTCCTGCCAGTCAAAACCCTATGCCTCCTCCAATACCAGGTCTCCCCAAGGCCTATCTGGACTATGCCGATGATTTTTGCAAAAAACAAGCAGAGACTTTGCCTCCTCACAGGCCTTATGACTGTCCTATTGATCTCCTTCCTGGCACTACTCCACCCCGGGGCAGAATCTATCCTCTGTCAGCTCCTGAAACACAAGCCATGACGGAGTACATCCAAGAAAATTTAAAAAGGGGATTTATCCGCAAGTCTTCCTCCCCTGCCGGAGCAGGAATCTTCTTTGTCTCCAAAAAAGACGGTTCCTTACGACCATGCATTGATTACCGCGGTCTTAATAAAATCACTATAAAAAACCTCCATCCCCTGCCTCTTATCTCGGAACTCTTTGACCGCCTACGTGGCGCTAACATCTTCACCAAATTGGATTTAAGAGGTGCATATAATCTCATCCGCATCAGGGAAGGGGATGAGTGGAAGACCGCATTTAACACCAGAGATGGACACTTTGAATATCTGATTATGCCCTTTGGGCTCTGCAACGCCCCTGCTGTCTTCCAGGACTTTGTAAATGAAATTTTTCGTGATTTATTATATACCTGTGTTGTGGTCTACTTGGAGGACATTTTGATTTTTTCTTCTAACCTCGAGGTACACCGCCGTCATGTCCGCCTGGTTCTTCAGAGACTCAGTGACAATCAATTATGTGCCAAGATGGAAAAATGTCTCTTTGAATGCCAATCTCTTCCCTTCCTAGGATATTTAGTCTCTGGCCAGGGACTTCAAATGGACCCAGACAAACTGTCAGCCGTGTTAGATTGGCCACGCCACTCCGGACTCCGAGCTATCCAGCGTTTCTTGGGGTTTGCCAATTACTACCGACAATTTATTCCACATTTTTCCACCATTGTGGCTCCAATTGTGGTCCTAACCAAGAAAAACGCCAACCCTAAGTCCTGGCCTCCTCAAGCGGATGAGGCGTTCAACCGTCTCAAAACTGCCTTTTCTTCTGCTCCCGTACTCTCCAGACCTGATCCATCTAAACCCTTCTCACTGGAGGTAGACGCTTCCTCGGTGGGAGCCGGAGCTGTACTCCTACTTGTGGTTTCTTTTCTAGGACCTTCTCTCCGGCAGAGAAAAATTGCTCCATTGGTGATCGAGAACTGCTGGCCATAAAACTAGCCCTCGCGGAATGGAGGCATCTGCTGGAGGGGTCCAAATACCCAATTATCATATACACTGATCACAAGAACCTCTCTTATCTTCAGTCTGCCCAACGGCTGAACCCACGCCAGGCTAGGTGGTCGTTGTTTTTTGCCCGTTTTAACTTTGAGAACCATTTTCGCCCTGCTGACAAGATCATCAGGGCTGACGCCCTCTCTCGTTCCTCTGATGCCTCCGAAATGGAAGCCCCCCTGCAACACATTGTTCCTCCTGACTGTCTGATCTCCTCTTCCCCAGCTTCCATCAGACAAACACTTCCTGGAAAGACCTTCGTCCCTCCACGCCAGCGCCTCAGGATTCTCAGGTAGGGACACTCCTCACACCTCGCCGGCCATGCTGGCATCAAAAAGTCCATCCAGCTCATCTCTCGATTTTATTGGTGGCCTACCCTGGAAGCAGATGTTGCTGATTTTGTTCGGGCTTGTACAGTCTGTGCCCGGGACAAGACTCCTCGTCAGAAGCCTGCCGGCCTCCTTCACCCTCTGCCTGTTCCCGAGCTACCATGGTCTCAGATTGCTATGGACTTTATAACAGACCTGCCTTTATCCCATGGCAACACAGTCATTTGGGTGGTCGTTGATCATTTCTCCAAGATGGCACATTTTATTCCACTTCCAGGTCTTCCTTCTGCCCCACAGTTGGCTAAACAATTTTTGTGCACATTTTTCGCCTTCACGGGCTTCCCACGCATATCGTTTCAGATAGAGGCGTTCAATTTGTGTCAAAATTCTGGAGGGCCCTCTGTAATCAGCTTAAAATCAAATTAAATTTCTCGTCTTCCTATCATCCCCAATCCGAAAGGCCAGGGGAGAGAGTTAACCAGGTTCTTGGTGACTATTTGCGACATTTTGTTTCCTCCCGCCAGGATGATTGGGCCGATCTTCTACCCTGGGCCAAATTCTCGTACAATTTCAAAGTCTCTGAGTAACATAGCAACATAGTTCATAAGGTTGAAAAAAGACCAGAGTCCATCAAGTTCAACCAATAACCCTAATGGGTCCCTACTGAGTTGATCCAGAGGAAAAAACCCTCATACTAGATGTAAAAATTCCTTCCCGACTCCAAATATGGCATCAGAATAAATCCCTGGATCAACGTTACATAGTTAGTACGGTCGAAAAAAGACATATGTCCATCAAGTTCAACCAGGGAATTGAAGGGTAGGGGTGTGGCGCGATATTGGGGAAGGGATGGGATTTTATATTTCTTCATGAGCATTAATGCTATTTTGTTCCAGGAATGTATCTAATCCTGTTTTAAAGCTGTTAATTTTTCCTGCTGTGACCAGTTCCTGAGGTAGACTGTTCCATAAGTTCACAGTTCTCATGGTAAAGAAGGCGTGTCGCCCCTTAAGACTAAACTTTTTCTTCTCCAGACGGAGGGAGTGGCCCCTTGTCCTTTGGGGGGGTTTAACCTGGAACAGTTTTTCTCCATATTTTTTGTATGGGCCATTAATATACTTATATACGTTTATCATATCCCCCCTTAAACGTCTCTTCTCAAGACTAAACAATTGTAACTCCTTTAATCACTCCTCGTAGCTAAGATGTTCCATGCCCCATATTAGTTTAGTCGCGCGTCTCTGCACCCTTTCCAGCTCCACAGTGTCCTTTTTATGAACAGGCGACCAAAACTGAACAGCATATTCCAGGTGAGGCCGTATCAATGCTTTATAAAGGGGGAGTATTATGTCCCTGTCCCTTGAGTCCATGCCTCTTTTGATACATGACAATATCCTGCCGGCTTTGGAAGCCGCAGCCTGACATCGCATGCTATTCTGTAGTCTGTGATCTGCAAGTACACCCAGATCCTTCTCTACCAGTGACTCTGCCAGTTTAATCACCCCTAAGACATACGATGCATGCATGTTATTAGTATCCAGATGCATAACTTTACATTTATCCACATTGAACCTCATTTGCCAAGTGGATGCCCAGACACTTAGTCTATCCAAGTCATCTTGTAACTTATGCACATCCTCTATAGACTGTACCGTGCTACAAAGCTTGGTGTCATCTGCAAAGATAGAAACAGAGCTGTTAATACCATCCTCTATATCATTGATAAATAAATTAAACAACATCGGGCCCAGTACTGAACCTTGGGGTACACCACTAATAACCGGGGACCAATCAGAGTCCTCCACTAAATCCTCGTTCTTTGTGGTGTCCGGCAGTCACCCTCTTCCCCCCCTCCCCACGCCTTCTGGTTTGCCCGCTGTTGATGAGGTTACCCGGGACTTCTCCACCATCTGGAAAGAGACTCAAAAATCCCTCATACAGGCCTCATCCCGGATGAAGAAGCATGCCGACAAAAAAAGAAGAACTCCTCCTGTCTTTGTTCCTGGTGACAAAGTGTGGCTCTCCGCCAAGTATATCCGCTTCCGTGTCCCCAGTTATAAACTGGGACCACGTTATCTTGGACCCTTTAAAATCAAGTGCCAAATCAATCCTGTCTACTACAAACTCCTTCTTCCCCCTTCTCTCCGTATTCCTAATGCTTTTGATATCTCTCTCCTTAAACCGCTTATCCTTAACCGCTTCTCTCCCAAGGTTGTTGCTCCTACTCCTGTCTCCGGGTCCTCAGATGTCTTCTCGGTTAAAGAAATTCTCCCGTCTAAGACGGTCAGAGGTAAATAAAAAATTCTTGTAGATTGGGAGAATTGCGGCCCTGAGGAGAGGTCATGGGAACCCGAGGATAACATTCTCGACAAGGACCTTATTCACAAATTTTCAGGTAAAAAAAAAAGGGGGAGACCCAAGGGGGGGGGGTACTGTTACGCCGAGCGCTCCGGGTCCCCACTCCTCCCCGGAGCGCTCGCAGCGTTCTCCTGTTTGCAGCGCCCAGGTCAGACCTGCTGACCGGGAGCGCTGCGATAATGTCCCTAGCCGGGATGCGATTCACGATGCAGGACGCGCCAGCTCGCGGTTTGCATCCCGGCCCGCTTACCAGGCTCGCTCCCCGTCTGTTCTGTCCCGGCGCGCGCGGCCCCACTCCCTAGGGCGCGCGCGCGCCGGCTCTCTGTGATTTAAAGGGCCAGTGCGCCACTGATTGGCGCCTGGTTCTAATTAGTGTGTTCACCTGTGCACTCCCCTATATAACCTCACTTCCTCTTTCCTTCCTTGCCGGATCTTGTTGCCATTGTGCCAGTGAAAGCGTTCCTTGTGTATCCCAAGCCAGTGTTCCAGACCTCTTGCCGTTGCCCCCGACAACGATCCTTGCTGCCTGCCCTGACCTTCTGCTACGTTCGACCTTGCTCTTGCCTAATCCCTTGTACCGCGCCTATCTCAGCAGTCAGAGAGGTTGAGCCGTTGCCAGTGGATACGCCCTGGTTGCTACCGCCGCTGCAAGACTATCCCGCTTTGTGGGGGGCTCTGGTGAATACCAGTAGCCACTTAGAACCGGTCCGCCGGCACGGTCCATGCCAATCCCTCTCTGACACTGAGGATCCACCTCCAGCCTGCCGAATCCTGACAGCCGCCTGTATGTAATTAATTTCAATGAGCCGACCGGAGTGAAACGCTGACTCCAGTCGGCTCCTTTTTTCCCCGTATGCGGTTTTCCCATCGCACCTAAAATCGACCATGGTTTGAGGTGCGGTGGAAAACCGCATACAGGGCAAAAATTAGCCGTCTGGAGTCAGCGTCTCACTACGGCCAGCTCATTGAAATGAATTACATACGGGCGGCATACGGCAGGGATATGGGAGCGCAAGGTTTTAGCTCCCCGGGCCGTATGCGGTCCCATATTGGTAAAAACGTGATGTGAACCCAGCCTAAGTGAGTTTTTATTTTGTGTATACTGTTGGCAGGTTTATTCTATACATACGATTAGCATGATTCATGCTGTGCATATGGTTGACTTATTCTGTGCTTACGGTTGACATGTTTTTTCTGTGCATACGGTTAGGGTGTTTTATTCTGTGCTATGGTGAGCGTGTTTTTATTCGGTGTATACAATTAGCATGTAGTATTAGCATGTTTACTCAGTACATACTTCTTAGCCATACAGTTAGGGTATCTTATCCTTTGCTTACCATTAGCGAGTTTTGTTATGTGCACGATTAGCGTGTTTTTATTCTGTGCGTGCAGTGAGCATGTTTTATTCTGTGTGTATGGTTAGTGGGTTTTATTCTGTGTGTGCGGTTAGCCGGTTATTCTTTGTATACGATTAGTAGGTTTTATTCTGTGTATTTGGTTAGGGGGTTAGTCAGGTTTCATCATGTTTATCATGTGTCACGGTTAGTATGTTATATTTTGTGTATACGCTTAGTGGATTTTAGCATGTTTTATCACATGTTACGGTTAGTATGTTTTATTCTGTGCATACGGTTACAGTTAGCATGTTTTTGTTCTGTACATATGTTTTAGCATGTTTATTCTGTGCATGTGGTTAGCATGTTTATTATGGGCATATGGTTAGCTCGATGGTTCCCAAAGACCTGTGACGTCTACAGGCCTGATAGCTTTCACAAGACCTGTCAAGTCTACAGGCTCATTGGTTTCAAAAAGACCTGTCATGTCTATAGGCACTATGATTTCACAAATACCTGTCATGTCTATAGGCACTATGGTTTCACAAAGGCCTGTCATGTCTACAGGCATGATGGTTTCACAAGACCGGTCACGTTTACAGGCATGATGGGTTCACAAAGACCTGTCACATTTACAGGAATGATGGTTTCACAAAGACCTGTCACGTCTACAGGCACGATGGTTTCAAAGACCTGTCACGTCTACAGGCACAATAGTTTCACAAAGACCTGTCACGTCTACAGGCACAATATTTTCACAAAGACCTGTCACATCTACAGGCATGTTGTTTCACAAAGACCGGTCATGTCACGGGCACAATAGGTTCACAAAGACCTGTCACGTCTACAGGCACAATGGTTTAATCTAAACACTTGTCACGACTACAGGTATGTTGGTTACACAGGGACCTGTCATATGGAACGGGTCATCACTCCCAAGACCAGTTGGGTTAGAATGTTGGCAGTTTGGGTATGTCTGATGATACAGTCTAAGTCTTCAGGTAAGGCGCTTTCATGAGCCTTGTTTTGGTCAACAGGCGATATGAACCCAAACGGTCTATCATGTAGGTTATTGCTTGTCATTTACCTGACAGTTTATTTTTGCCTCTTAATAGCAGGGAATTGGTGCTTGCTAGGTATGCCATTGATCTATCCCATCAGTGTCCCTTTGAAGTGATGTCACAAGTAAGTATGTTAATAGGTATATTTCAGTTAGTACGTCCGTTGGTTCCTGTTATCACTGTCAGGTCGTTCTTTCAAAAATGGACGTTACTACCACAGCTTCTCAGGTACAGGTACCACCCCTACCTCACTAGTTGGTAGATGCTACACTTTCTGGCACGAAAGGTAGAGTCTACTTTAGGGTATGTGAAGCATGATGCTGGGGGTATGCTGTGTTATTTATGGTTTGTTATTCACCCTATTATGGTTGCTTTTTGCCCTCTATAGGCGTGCCTTCATATGCGGTTTATGGCACACCTCTGACCGCTATGCTAAGTTTTCATATAGGTATGTATTCTACGTTTTCAGTCTCTAGTACATGTCTGGAGCCCTGAGCACAAGTATTAAAGCCCATAGGGCTGTATTTGTGCGAGGAGGTGTAGGTATTTCATGCCCCCCTGCACCTCTAGGTGGGACTTATAGGGATTAAGTGAGCGGCGTACGTGAACTTGCAGAACCCTCCCAACCCTCTCTTAATTTATTCTTTTATTATAGTATGCCCTCTATAGGTGTGCCCTCATATTCACTTTATGGCACACCTCTGACTGCTATGCTAAGTTTAAGTTTTTGTATAGGTATGTATGAAACGTTTTCAGTCACTAGTACATGTCTGGAGCCCTGAGCACAAATATATGTATTGAACATGATGCTGGTGAAGGGGTGACATGTGCTCCTCAGACTACATCAGGACAAACCCCTGTGAGGAGACAATCAGACATGACTGTACACAATTACTTTTGGTGTACAATAACTTAAATTCATTTTATCTGACATTGATAACACAATATAGGACCATAACATTTCAGTGTTCCTCCATAACCATTTTTACTGAACCAAAATATATTACTCTGAGTATTTACACAACAGTTTATGTACTGCTCAGTAGTCCATGTACAAAAGGAGTTCATGGGTCAGTCATCTCAGGGTTCCAGTCCTGAGAAGACTGGTATGCAGCTAATATTGAATCTCCTACACCAAGGAGTCTCTCAGCCAAAGCCGGGCACATTACTTACTAAGGTTGGTTGCAAACAAAATAACTTTTCTTGACAAAGTCTTCTCAGGCACAACTCTTGAACTGTTGCAGGATCGTAAACAACAAAGATGTGCTACTGCACAACAGTCAGTCAGTCAGTATTAAGTGGTTAAAGCACACACTCGTATCCTATTGCGGGTGGCCTGGTGGTTGAGTGGTTAAGGCACACACCCGTATCTTGTTCGTGATGCCAAAGTTGTGGTGGACCACCGGTGTATGGTGCTACCACGGGTGTAGCGGTGTATAGGTGGTGGGGCCAGATGGTATTAACCCTTGGGGCAAGATGTTATTAACCCCTAGTGTTCATGACGCCAGAGTGGTTTTTGGTACTGGAACCACACAAACAGTATCTCCGCTATTCCAATGGCTAGTTAAGGAAAGGTGAGTCCCCAACCAATTATGGTTTAACGGGGCTTTACTGAGCTAAAGACAGAGGTGGCCAGGAACTCAGAAGAGCTCGAAGCTTGCTGGGACCAATTATACTTGTAATAGACTTGAGAAAATGATCTTGAGGCTTGACTATATGCAGGGCTTGACTACTTGTAGTGACAGCAGACATAGACTTTTGACTTACTGGAATGATTGTAGCTTTGTGGCCTTCCAGGTAGCTGGTCACTTGCACTGAGATCTCTTGTGTTAACTGTTCTTCAGCAAAGATCATAAGAGATGGAATTGTAATGGCTGGCCCTTTATATAGTGGGGGGCTGGACTAAGTCCCATTGGTCAAACTGTGGGTCATAGGTTAAGCTGGTGCTCTCTCGGAGAACATGTGACAACAAATCATGTGACCGCATGACATAACATGTGACAGACTTACAGGTCACTGAGACAACCTCTCACAGGTCCTCTGCTCTATCTATACATTAGGATCCTGTCTATACATTAACCCCTTAAGGACCCTTGACGTACGAGTACGTCATGACACCCTGGAACTTAAGGACCCATGACGTATGCGTACGTCATGGAGAATTCTGGCCCAGACAGCTATTTGGGCATGCTGGAATATGTAGTTTTGCAACAGCTGGAGGGCTACAGTTTGAGACCACTATACAGTGGTCTCTAAACTGTATCCCTCCAGATCTTGCAAAACTACAATTCCTAGCATGCCCAAACAGCTGTTTGCTGTCTGGGCATGCTAGGATTTGTAGTTTTGCAACATCTGGAGGGCCACAGTTTGGAGATCACTGTGGCCCTCCAGATATTGCAAAACTGTAAATCCCAGCATGCCCAAACAGCAAACAGCTGTCTCGGCATGCTGGGAGTTGTAGTTGCGTACCTCCTGCTTTTGCATAACTACATCTCCCAGCATGCCCTTCGGTGATCAGTATATGCTGGGAGTTGTAGTTTTTCAACAGCTGGAGGTTTGCCCCCCCATGTGAACGTACAGGGTACACTCAGACAGGAAGGTTTACAGTAAGTTTCCTGCTTCAAGTTTGGGCTGCTGCTAATTTTTCGCTGCCTCGCAAACTCCTAGCGGGAAACCTTAAACCCCCGCCAGTGCAAATGTACCCTAAAAACACTACACTACACTACACTAACAAAAAATAAAGGGTAAAACACTACATATACACCCCCTTACACTGCCCCCCCCCCCCAATAAAAATGAAAAACGTATTATATGGCATTGTTTCCAAAATTGAGCCTTCAACTGTGGCAAAACAACAACTCCCAGCATTTCCGGACAGCCACTGACTGTGGGCGTAAAATTCTCTGTGGACACCCAATAAAGCTCAGGAGTGAGAGTGCACTATGTACATTTGAGGCCCAAATGAATGATTTGCACAGGGGTGGCTGATTTTACAGCGGTTCTAACGCAAAAAAAAAGAAATACCCACATGAGACCCCATTTTGGAAACTACACACCTCACAGAACGTGACAAGGGGTATAGTGCGCCTTAACACCCGACAGGTGTTTAATGAAATTCTTCAAAGTTGGATGGGAAAATGAAAAAAAAAAAAAACATTTTTCATTAAAATGCTGGTGTTACCCTAAATGTTTCATTTTCACAAAAATGCCCCCCCAAAATTTGTAACCCTATTTCTTCCGAGTAAGAACATACCCCATGTGTGGATGTAAAGTGCTCTGCGGGCGAACTAAAATGCTCAGAAGAGAAGGAGCGCCATTGGGCTTTTGAAGAGAAAATTTGTCCAGAATTGAAGGACACGTGTGTTTACAAAGCCCCCATTGTGCCAGAACAATCGACCCCCCCCCCCCAACATGTGACCCCATTTTGGAAACTACACCCCTCACGTAATGTAATAAGGGGTGCAGTGAGCATTTACGCCCCACAGGTGTCTGAGAGATTTTTGGAACAGTGGTCCGTGAAAATGAAAAACGTAATTTTTCATTTGTCCAGCCCACTGTTCCAAAGATCTGTCAAACGCCAGTGGGGTGAAAATACTCACTGAACCCCTTATTAAATTCTGTGAGGGGTGTAGTTTCCAAAATAGGGTCACATGTGGGGGGGGGGTCCACTGTTCTGGCTGCACGGGGAACTTTGTAAACGCACATGGCCCCTGACTTCCATTCCAAACAATTTTTTTCACAAAAGCTCAAATGGCGCTCCTTCTCTTCTGAGCATTTTAGTGCGCCAGCAGAGCACTTGATGTCCACACATGGGGTATTTCCATACTCAGAAGAGATGGGGTTACAAATTTTGGAGGGCATTTGTCCTATTATGCCTTGTAAAAAAAAAATTATTTGAAGGAAAACTAGCATTTTTGTTAAAAAAAAAATCATTTACACATCCAACTTTAATGAAAAGTCGTCAAACACCTGTGAGGTGTTAAGGCTCACTGGACCCCTTGTTACGTGCCTTGAGGGGTGTCGTTTCCAAAATAGTATGCCATGTGTTTTTTTTTTTTTTTCTCTTCTGGCACCATAGGGGCTTCTTAAATGTGACATGCCCACCAAAAACTATTTCAGCAAAATTTGCTTTTCATAAGTCAAATGGGACTCTTCTCTGCTGAGCATTGTAGTTTGCCCACAAAGCATTTTACATCCTAACATGGGGTATTTCCATACTCAGAAGAGATGGGGTTACAAATTTTGGGGGGCATTTTGTCCTGTTATCCTATCCTGTTATGAAAACTAGCATTTTAGTGACAAAAAAAATCATTTACACATCCAGCTTTAACGAAAAGTTTTTGAAAGTCATTTTGAATACTTTGAGTGGTGCAGTTTTTATAATGGGGTCATTTGTGGAGTATTTCTAATATAAAAGCCCTTCAAATCTCCTTCAAATCAGAACTGGTCCCTGAAGAATTTATATTTTGAAAATTTTGTGAAAAATTGGAAAATTGCTGCTATACTTTGAAGCCCTCTAATGTCTTCCAAAAGAATAAACATGTCAACTTCATGATAAAAATATAAAGACGACATATTTTATATGTGAATCAATATGTAATTTATTTGGAATATTCATTTTCCTTATAAGCAGAGAGCTTCAAAGTAAAAAATGCAAAATTTTCAATTTTTTCATCAAATTTTGGAATTTTTCACCAAGAAATGATGCAAGTATCGATTAAATTTTACCACTAACATAAAGTAGAATATGTCCCGAAAAAACTTTCTCGGAATTAGTATGAAAGGTTAAAGCATCCCAGAGTTATTAATGTTTAAAGTGACAGTGGTTAGATGTGCAAAAAATGGCCGGGTCCTTCACTGAAAATTGGCTGGGTCCTTAAGGGGTTAAAGCAGTATACGCAACTTTCTGCAAATAATGGGGGGAGACCCTGTAGGGGAGCCCCCAGGTCACTGAGGGTCTCATCCTTAAAGGGCCTAAGGGTAGTACAGGACCATGTCTGGGACATTACATAAGCCTGTGCAATAAAAGCACAATGCAATAAATGTGACCAAAGTAGACCTGAAATTGGGCTTGGTGCTATCTCTCTTGTGAGCCCTGCTGTCTGCCCAGTCCAAGATAACATGCCACAAATGGGGTACTGGCGTGTTCAGGAGAAGTTGTGTAACATAGTTTGGGGTGCTATTATTCCTGCATTCCTTGTGAAAATGAGCCAACTTGTGCTAAATGAGCAATTTGTGAATTAAAATGACATATATTATTTTCATGGCCTAATGTTAAAAACTATCCTCAATCACCTGTGAGGTCAAAATGCTCTCTACCCCCTAAATTAATTCTCTGAGGGGTGTAGTTTCCAGAATGGGGTCACTTGTGGGGGTTTTACACTGTACTGGTACCACTGTGGGCATGCAGCTGGTGTGAGAAAACACATTCTGCAAAATCTGCATCCAAAATGCCAAAAGGTGCTGCATTCCTTTTGTGCCCTGCTATGTGCCCAAAAAGCAGTTTATGACCACATATGGGGTACCACCACATTCAGGAGAATTGGTTAATAAAATTTGGGGTGCTATTATTCCCGTGTTCCTTGAAAAAATGAGCCAACTTGTGCTAAATGTGCAATTTGTGCAAAAAAATGACAAATTTTATTTTCACAGCCTAATGTTAAAAACTATCCTCATTCACGTGTGGGGTCAAAATGCTCATTAACCCCCTAAATGAATTCTCTGAGGGGTGTTGTTTTTAAAATGGGGTCACTTGTGGTGTTTTTCCACTGTACTGGTACCACGGTGGGTACTGCAAAATATCCTAAGAAAAAGGAGGTGTCAAAATCCACCATGTGCTGCATCAGGTCTTAGGCCTGTGTGTGAGTCAGGGAGCAAACTAGAACGACATATGAGATATTTCTAAAATCTTTAGAATTGGGGTAATACATATACATTTGAGTTTTTTATTTTATTTTTTGTTCATACCTTCCATGTCACCGAAAAAATTGGTGAGACAAGAAAAATGCAAAAGAAAATTTGAAATTTAAAATATCCCTTCACTTTGCTGTATTCTTGTGAACGACCTTAAAGGTTAATAAACTTTGTGTCATTCTGATAACTTTGAAAGGTGCAGTTTTTATAACGGGGTGATTTTTTAAGGGTTTCTAGCATACAGGCCCCTCAAATCCAATGAATAATTGAAGTGGTCACTAAAAGAATGTTATTTTGAAATTACCATGAAAATGTGAAAAAATGCACAAGATATTATAAGCCTTCTAATGCCCTAAAAAAGTAAAAGAATGTATAACAAATTATGCAAACATAAAGAAGACATATTGTAGATGTGAAGTAATAACTACATTTATTTGGCATAACTATTTATCTTACAACTAAATAATTTCTAATCTAGAAAAATGTAAATTTTTAAAAATTTTCACAATATTTTTGAGTTTTTCCCAAAAACCGCTGCATGTATCAACAAAAATGTACTACTATTATAAGGTACAATAAGTCACCCAAAAACAATCTCAAAATTGCAAGTGAATGGGAAAGTGTCTGCTAATCACACAAGAAGCACTATATCAAAAGTTTTATTTAGTGACAGGTACTCTTTAACCCCTTAAGGACAGGGTTTTTTTCCGTTTTTGCATTTTTGTTTTTTGCTCCTTGCCTTTAAAAAATCATAACTCTTTCAATTTTGCACCTAAAAATCCATATGATGGCTTATTTTTTGCGCCACCAATTCTACTTTGTAATGACGTCAGTCATTTTGCCCAAAAATCTACGGTGAAACGGAAAAAAAAATCATTGTGTGACAAAATTTAAAAAAAAACGCAATTTTGTAACTTTTGGGGGCTTCCGTTTCTACGTAGTAAATTTTTCTGTAAAAATGACACCTTATCATTATTCTGTAGGTCCATACAATTAAAATGATACCCTACTTATATAGGTTTGGTTTTGTCGGACTTCTGGAAAAAATCATAACTACATGCAGGAAAATTAACAAGTTTAAAATTGTCATCTTCTGACCCCTATAACTTTTTATTTTTCCTTGTATGGGGTGGTATGAGGGCTCATTTTTTGCGCCATTTTTGCATTGATAGGACTTATTGATCGCTTTTTATTCATTTTTAAATGATATAAAAAGTGACCAAAAATGCACTAATTTGGACTTTGGAATTTTTTTGCGCGCACGCCATTGACCGAGCGGTTTAATTAATTATATATTTTTATAATTCGGACATTTCAGCACGCGGTGATACCATATATGTTTATTTTTATTTTTATTTACACTGTGTTTTTTTTATTGGAAAAGGGGGGTGATTCAAACTTTTAATAGGGGAGGAGTTAAATGATCTTTATTCACTTTTTTTTCACTTTGTTTTGCAGTGTTATAGGTCCCATAGGGACCTATAACACTGCACACACTGATCTTCATCATTGATCACTGGTTTCTCATAAGAAACCAGTGATCAACGATTCTGCCGCATGACTGCTCATGCCTGGATCTCAGGCACTGAGCAGTCATTCAGCGATCAGACAGCGAGGAGGCAGGCAGGGGCCCTCCCGCTGTCCTGTCAGCTGTTTGGGATGCCGCGATTAGCCGCGGCTATCCCGAACAGCCCGACTGAGCTAGCCGGCCACTTTCGGTTTCGCTTTTAGCCGCGATCGGCGCTGCATGCTATTAGAGGCGGGTCCCGGTTTCACTATGACGCCGGGCCCGCCGTGATATGACGTGGGGTTACTGTGTAACCCCGCGTTATATCAGGAGAGTAGGACCAAGGACGTACCGGTACGTCCTTGGTCCTTAAGGGGTTAAGTGGGTTTAAAAAAATCAATAAATTCAAAATAAAATATATTGTGGCTATTGCTGAGGAAATTCTATGGATTCTCAGTAGAATCCATGAGGGTGGCTTTAAAATCCATTCGGAAGATACAGTAATCGATTTATGTTTGGTTGGGGAAAAAAATTGTAAAATTTTTTATGCTGTATAGTGTTAAGGATGACATGTGACCCAAAACATTTACTACAATTACTTAAGAAATTTGTGGAAATAGCAGAAATGTATGTCAGCTCGTAGTGGATGTATTTTTAGTATTGTATGTATTTAGTATGTATTTTTTTTAGTTTGTAGTGCACAGTCAGCCACAGATGTGCATTTTACTTTTATAATACATATTTTGTAATATATATAATACATATAATACATAGTTTGTATGAAAAGTGGGTGTTTAAGCGTATTTGTCAGATCCCTCAAAAAATATTTATATTTGTTACTCAGTACCTAATCCTGACCGTGTACATCTAATTTTTATGACTCTAACACTTATATTTATTTTAAAAATCCCTCTTTTTATTAGCTCACAGTGTTAGAAATCCTCTCAGGGGAAGGGGGCATGTCCTGCCTTGTTGTGGTAGTGGGAGGTGATTGGTGTGTCTGCCCATGCAGCTTTGTCCATTAGTTATCTCTTGTCCATGACTCATGGACAAGCCTGATCCTGCTGCAGAACTGGTTAGTGTCCAAGTAGGTATGGGGACCCCTAGTGGTGGGATTTTCAGGAGTCGTTTTCTTTACTAAATATTCAAACATTTTTAAACAACCATATTGCAAAAGGTCTTTAATTTTCATCAGTAACAACTGTCACGATGCCGGCTGGCAGGTAGTGGATCCTCTGTGCCAGAGAGGGATTGGCGTGGACCGTGCTAGTGGACCGGTTCTAAGCCACTACTGGTTTTCACCAGAGCCCGCCGCAAAGCGGGATGGTCTTGCTGCGGCGGTAGTGACCAGGTCGTATCCACTAGCAACGGCTCACCTCTCTGGCTGCTGAAGATAGGCGCGGTACAAGGGAGTAGGCAGAAGCAAGGTCGGACGTAGCAGAAGGTCGGGGCAGGCAGCAAGGATCGTAGTCAGGGGCAACGGCAGAAGGTCTGGAAACACAGGCAAGGAACACACAAGGAACGCTTTCACTGGCACTAAGGCAACAAGATCCGGCAAGGGAGTGCAAGGGAAGTGAGGTAATATAGGGAAGTGCACAGGTGATTACCCTAATTGGAACCACTGCGCCAATCAGCGGCGCAGTGGCCCTTTAAATCGCAGAGACCCGGCGCGCGCGCGCCCTAGGGAGCGGGGCCGCGCGCGCCGGGACAGAACAGACGGGGAGCGAGTCAGGTAGGGGAGCCGGGGTGCGCATCGCGAGCGGGCGCTACCCGCATCGCGAATCGCATCCCGGCTGGCAGCGGGATCGCAGCGCCCCGGGTCAGAGGACGTGACCGGAGCGCTGCAGCGGAGAGAGTGAAGCGAGCGCTCCGGGGAGGAGCGGGGACCCGGAGCGCTCGGCGTAACAACAACATATAAAATATGTCAAATATATAAAATATGACAGTGCCCATTTAAGTAATCTCATCCATTGACTTGTTTTTTTCCCCCTTTTATATAGTCAGCAATAAAATCTGCAGTGACAAATCCACAACAAATGTGCACTCAATCTCCACAAGTTGATGCAGATTTGCCACTCAAGATTTAACTGCGGATTTGCACAAAATTATTAAATGCTTTATTAAAGGAGTACTCCAATTTAGAAAAACGTGTCCCCTATCCGCTGGGTAAGAGGGCTCTGACCACTGGGATTCTTTTCAATATCATAAATGGGGTTGGTTCTCACTGCTTAATTTACCCATCAACTGCCTCTCCCCTGAGCTCTCCACCTCCCACCTGTGGTGACGTGCTTGTCAAATAAGTGGTGGCTTGCTTAGCCAACCACCAAGCTGAGACAGGGACCACCTTCCATCAGACACTCATTCACTATCCTGTGGATATGTTTTTCTAAACCGGAGGAACCCTTTAAGTTAAATAAAACTACATTGTACCTTCCTGTACAGTAGGTTGACAGGTGTAACAAACTAGAAAAAATTTGCCGCATTTCCATCCTATGCAGCTTACAGGATCATCACCAGATGCATGGAAATGGCTGTCTAAATTTCCAGAGAGCTCCATGCTCTCTCATTTTCTCCTGGGCTAAGCAAGCTATTGAGGGGAATCTATTACATTGGAAGCAATGACTCTGGCTTCCTTCCCAACTACCTATTTTCATGATTTCCCAGTAAGGATATTTTTTTTATGAAGCAATTTGATAGTGACGTTACTACAGTGTAATACTCTTGATTTAAACACTGGCATTCAGAGCTGAGCTACACCGCATTATAACAATGAGGAAATCCATTTTCAGCCTTTTACATGGAATAATGCAAATACCAGTAGTTAACACTGAAAAAGGAAATGCCATGCTGTGCAAACACAGATTGTAGCGATAGAAGAACATGTTTCAGATTTCAAAGGTGCAGAACATGGATTGAGGGAGTGTTTGGATGGGAACTTTTTCTTCTTACGTCAAAATCTATCTCAGAGCAGGGTTTCATTACAAAGATTAAAGATGTGTCTTCGTGTTATGACCATAAAAATAAAGATACATTCATAAGGGATATAACTGTATTTCTGACTATGTTCACATTACATTTGCCTATCTTATTGAATGTTTGTTTAATTAATTTATTATTTTTTAAATGGATCCATTTAAATATCCATAGATTATTTTGTGAAGCTTCCGTCAAGGTTAAAAATGTTGGTTTGTGTCTGTTTAATAAGTCAGGATCTGTATTGAGCTCTGGTTAAATGAAAGCTGAACTGTGATGGTTGTTATGGTTAAAAAGACAGATTTGGTATCAGGCAGATTGATAAATCTGGACCATTATGCCAAAATATATGCAATTTCCCAACTTTTTTCTGAAAAATCCCTCTGTCTGAAACAATCCTAAAAATGCAATTATGGCATTTATTTCATTACATCTTGCTGTTTTTACTCCAACCAAAAATACAAGGGCACTGTATTGTATAATCATATTCAAGTGTCTAAGTGCGAATACCAAAATAATAGATAACCTATCAAGAAGCACTAAGACAACAATATAAATGCAAACGTATACAAACTTTATTGAAGTGTTTACAAAAAGACACAAACAGGCTTGATTTACAAGTCAAAAGTAAAACATAATTTGTTGCAACTAGGCCCTGCTGTTGGCTTTTTAAATCCAAAGCAAATGCTGGAAAAAGGTGTGCAGATGGCTAGAAACAGACACAACTTTTGTATGTTTGTTTTTTACCCTGACAAAATTGCCACAAAAAAGTGCCCTCTAATTTTTTACTCCCAAGATGCAGTTTTTGTGGTGTTTTTTTTCAAAAAACTGTTTATTAGATTGGGCGTTTTTTCTTTGCCCTTTTATCCCCTAAATTTTTGACATTACAGGTCATGTGATTCATCATGTGACTCTATGATTTTTTTTATTTTTTATTGAAGAGTTAGGGGAAAGGGCCAATATTCATACACATGACATTTTTTCTGGCATTTTTTTCATCCAATAGAGGTCCATTGGAGTAAAAACAGATTACCTATCAAGAAGCACTAAGACAACAATATAAATGCAAAAGTGTACAAACTTTATTGAAGTGTTTACAAAAAGACACAAACAATCATAAAAACCTTTAAAATGGGAACAGGTACAGGTGGACAAACAGGCATCTCAACTCGGCATTAGTGTTGAGCGGCATAGGCCATATTCGAATTCGCGAATATTCGCGAATATATGGACGAATATTCGTGATATATTCGCGGATATTCATGTTTTATTTTCGCATAAGCGGAAAATTCGCGAATGCGAAAATTAACATATACGAAAATTAGCATATACAAAATTAGCATGAACGAAAATTCGCATATGTAGATTTTCGCATATGCGAACATTCGCAGCTGGAAGCAGAGAGGGGTGATCACTGTGATGTGTACTGTGAAAAAAAAACGAATATTCGTAATTACGAATATATAGTGCTATATTCGCGTATATTCGCAAACTCGCGAATATGCGATGTTCGCTAATAAAATTCGCATTGCGAATATTCGTGAGCAACACTACTCGGCATATAAAAGAAGAAGACAGTGAGGGAAAACCACAATAAACCTGTCCTGCCAGGTATGAATCGCAGGCCAAAATGCTGTATAAATATACTAGATAAAGGATAAATAGCACTGACACACATTCCCTGAGGAAGCGTAAAGCGAAGCGACGTTGGGGTGGCGGTCTCTCTCGGTAAGGGTTCTCCCAGATCACACTGACACTGTGCTGCATCCTACCTGCCAGTGCTTTTGGATTTCAGCAGATGGGCGTTTTGCTTTGGCTGGTAGTTAGCCTGATGCACTTTGTCCCTTGCTTGCACTCCGCTGATATTGACTTGGTGATGCAGCACCGTGTCCAGCACGTGAGTACATATCTCTCCCATCTGTGTGTGACCCTAGAATAGTGTTTTAGTGGTACCCTCTATTGTTCTGTCCATATCCAGGTGTGTCAGTGCTATTTATCCTTTAGCTAGTATATTTATACAGCATTTTGGCCTGCGATTCATACCTGGCAGGACAGGTTTATTGTGGTTTTCCCTCACTGTCTTCTTCTTTTATATGCCTAGTTGAGATGCCTGTTTGTCCACCTGTTTGTGTCTTTTTGTAAACACTTCAATAAAGTTTGTAAATTTTTGCATTTATATTGTTGTCTTAGTGCTTCTTGATAGGTTATATAAATATCCTATCAGACAGGAGAGAGTACAGAAGAGTACTATCAGACAGGAGAGAGCACAGAGGAGTCCTATCAAACCGGAGAGAGCACAGAGGAGTGCTATCAGACAGGAGAGAGCACATAGGAGTGCTATCAGACAGGAGAGAGCCCAGAGGAGTACTATCAGACAGGCGAGAGCACAGAGGAGTACTATCAGACAGGAGAGAGCACAGAGGAGTACTATCAGACAGGAGAGAGCACAGAGGAGTACTATCAGACAGGAGAGAGCACAGAGGAGTGCTATCATACAGGAGAGAGCACAGAGGAGTACTATCAGACAGAAGAGAGCATAGAGGAGTGCTATCAGACAGGAGAGAGCACAGAGGAGTGCTATCATACAGGAGAGAGCACAGAGGAGTACTATCAGACAGGAGAGAGCACAGAGGAGTGCTATCATACAGGAGAGAGCACAGAGGAGTACTATCAGACAGGAGAGAGCATAGAGGAGTGCTAGCCCACCCTCACTTACTGGACCTTGCCCCTGCCTGTAATTCAGCTTGGGAAAAAATGCTGCAGCTGGACAGGATTATGTTCTGGATGGTATGGGGACTCCTAGTGGTCTTTATTATAAGCCATGGTTTCTATTAAAAAGAAATTACATTTTGTATGAAGTATATCAGAAAGGTAAATGTTTTGCCAAGATGTACAAGATATAAAAAGTTTTTGAATCTGACAGTGCCCATTTAAAGCAAACATATAATTAGAACATTATTCCAAGTATGTATTTTTTTTTATCTCTATAGTCCTTTCCAGCAGAGCAGTAGCTAGCTTTTATTGCGCCTGAGCAATGAAGCAAGAAAAGAAAATGGCAAGTCCCCCCTAAAAAAATAAATAAATATATATATATATATATATATATATATATATATATATATATAAATTTGCTCCTACTCTACTCTGGACAGTTCCTAAAATGGACAAAGGTGTCAGCAGAAAGGAAATTCAAAATAAAAAAAAACTTCCTGTGGAACATACATCAGATGATAAGTACCGGAAGTATTAAGATTTTTAAATAGAAGTAATTTACAAATCTGTTTAACTTTCTGACACCAGTTGGTAAAAAAAATGTTTTCCAGTGAAGTTACAATATTAATTGGTTCCAGGATGACCATTGTATGTTGAGTCAACTGTATGTTGACACCATAACTCTATGGAAACCTGGTAATTGGTTCTGAAGCCACCAAAATGTCATCCAAAAATAGGAAAAAGTGAGGAATTAAGAAAAATAAGTAGATAACTAATACAGATAAAGCAAGTCCCTACATATAAAAGTAAGAAAGATCTGCAGGAAGCTGTAAATCACTGTCTATGTAGAGGACAGGAGCTTCTTCAGGGTCCTGTACAGTACACACAATGTCCTAAAAAAGTTAAATGTAGCCGCTCTTACCTGGTGTTCAAAGGAGCAGGTAACTGTGGTACAGGTAAAGAGTAGTACAGAACATGTAGTACCCCCCTGTACTCTAGGAAGGCACTACCAGATAGCCGGTCAGTGGTCTTATGTTTTAGCATTCACTGAATGTGTCAGTATTCTGACCCCCACATCTATCATATATCACCTATCTGCAGGATAAAGGTAGTACTGACTGAAGTCACCCTCATCCCAGTTCCCTCCATAATTGTGATCCTGTTTGATGACCTTTCATGTCAAGTCTGATAAGGCAGTAGTCAGTACTTGTTTCCACACCACTGTTTCCCCTGTTTGCAGCTAATATGTACTGTAGGTATTAGTTCTAATGATTGAATTTATAATGAAGTTATCCAAGAAGAAATAGTTTAACTTAAAAGGTATTTCACTTAAATTAAACAAGAAAAATAATTATGTTTCATTACCCTTTAGCAAGGAAAGCTAGTGGAACAGTCAGGAAACAATTATCCTGCTTATTCTAGAAAACCATAAAGTCACGATATTTGTTACCACTCTATTGCAGGTCATAAATAGAAGACGCTTTGTAGTGAACAAAAGTAAAATAAATATTTTTACATGGTATGTACCTCATGCATGGCTGAAAATGTGTAGACATCTTGCTTCGCCTTCTTGACTATGTAACTGTGGTGTCCCAGTACTGAATTTCAAACTGTACCCTGTGTGCTGGGTCCCAAAAGTCAGAGTTCCTTGGTACCGTTGGGGTTCGCTTGCTGAGATAATCCCTAGTCACCTCTTTGTTCTTTAATTTTATTTGTTACATGTATATAATTATTGTAATGTATTGATTTATATAGTGTCTGCAGGACCTTAGGTCACATGACTAATGTTTCTACTGTGAAAGTGTCTAAAGGACCTTCCAGGTCACGTGGGTAGTCACATGTTCTACCAAAATCCTTTGTGTAAAGGACTGACAGTTGGGATGAACCAATCAGCTCAAGGCCAGCCCCTGCCCGTATAAGGGAGCTGCCAGCCAATCCTCGCTCTCTTGCTCCTGAGCTGCAAAGCAAGCAGCATCTCTTGGGTTCCGGACTAGCAAAGAGAGGAGATCCGTGCGACTTACAAGACAAAACCAGGCCTGAAGCCTAACAATCCCGCAACTTACTAATCGTGAGTTACCAAATCAAATCCCCGCTGAAGCTAGTGTGACTGCTGGACCTAAAATCAATCCCGTAAATCCAGCAGAACAGCGTAAATCAATCTACAGAGCGTATACTCACAAGGTCCCAACCAACTGTCAGGATTCTCATAGACTGTACATATGTAAAGATTGTTCCTGTTTTACCTCTGCATAAAATCTGCAAAAAAGTTTCCTACAGTTTTCTGAATCTCTGGTTGTGGACAATCATTTATTCCTCCCTATTGTTCTTGGGATGGTTGGCGATAGGACAAGTATATATTGAAGAGCCCACACCCTGGCGTCACGACAGTTAAGGGTTAAACCAGCACCCTTTCATCACTGCACAGCTACACCCCATTTACCCTATACCACCACAAGCTTACCACATAACCTTAAAGGGGTACTCCTCCCCTAGACATCTTATTCCCTATCCAAAGGAGAGGGGATAAGATGTCAGATCGCCGGGGTCCCACTGCACAGAATGAGTTCAGGGGCCGGAGCCGGAGGACGGGCAATACAGGGGCCCGCCCCCTCAATACAAGTCTATGGGTGGGGTGTGGCAGTCGTCACGCCCCCTGCCATAGACTTGCATTAAAGGGTAGCTCCCACCATCCTTTTTTTTTTCTTTCCCTGTCTATTGCCCATCTATCCCTAACCACTTTTCTGCCTTAAATTTTTTTTTTATTATCTTAGAAATCTTAGAAATAGCCATTTTGTCTGCCTGGTAGTGTGCTCACTACCAGGCAGACTTCCCCAGCAGGCACAACGTCACTGATGCCTGCTGGGGGGAAGGGCGACTCCTGCCCTTAGTTCACCTATACAGGGTGCCTCCAGCTGTTTTACCACTACAACTCCCAGCTTGCCCTGACATCTATTGGCTGTCAGGGCATGCTGGGAGTTGTAGTGGTGAAACAGCTGGAGGCACCCTGTGGTGAAAACAGTATCTGAGTCTGTAATCCGCTCCCCCCAACCCCACAACCCGCTCCCCCGAACCACGCTCCCCACTGCGCTCTCCCACCCCAAAAAAGACATACCCAAGTAGTAGAGTAGAGTACAGGACTTCAGCGGCGGCGCGTGTATGCAGGGAGGCGGGGGCCGGCGTGCAAACTCGCTCAGTGCAGTAATGATAGCATGGTGCCGCAGTGGCGATCACGGGAGTCCCAAGCAGCGGGACCCCAGCAATCTGACATCTTATCCCCTATCCTTTGGATAGAGGATAAGATGTATAGGGGTGGAGTACCCCTTTAACCCAGTTTATTCAATAAATACATAAATCCAAGAATACAGCGATATAATATGTATAAACATTTTCAGAATATATTGTATAGAAGAGTTTGGTGCCTTTTAACATTAACTGTCAGCGTGCCGTGTAGGATGTTAACATTCCAACAAGCCAGCCCATTAGATTTTGCCATGGATTTTGGTTTTACTTTAAAGGAGTACTCCAGTGCAGGAACACTAAGTGTCTGATTGGTAGGGGGTCTGATGGCTGGGACCCCCCGCGATCTCCTGCACGGCACTCAGAAATGGGATGTGTTGATCCTCGCACGAATTGGCTATTCGACACAGATTTTAACATTCCAACAAGCCAGCCAATTAGATTTTGCCATGGCTTTTGGATCTACTTTAACCTTTTAAGGACGCAGGGCGTACCTGTACGCCTTGTGCCCGGTCCCGGTATATAACGCCGTGACCCCGCATCATACTGGGTCAGTCCCAGGGGCTTATGACAACCGGGACCCTGGGCTAATAGTGTGCGGCACCGATCGTTGTGCCATGCGCTATTAACCCTTTAGATGCTGCGTTTAAAGTGGATTGCCGTGTCTAAAATTAAAGTAAACGCTTCCCGGCAGCTCAGTCGGGCTGATCTGGACCATGGTGGTGAAATTGTGATGTCCCGATCAGCTAGAATGCGAGCGGAGGTCCCCTTACCTTCCATGGTCGTGTCCGATTGGCGATTGATTGTTCCAAGCCTGAAATCCAGGCTTGAGCAATCGACCACCGATTACACTGATCTTTGCCGTGTCAATGCACGGCAATGATCTGTGTATGAGATCGGTATGTGCAGTGTAATAGCCACTAGGGGGGCTATTACACTGCAAAAAAAAGTGTAAAAAAAAAAGTTAATAAAGATCATTTAACCCCTTCCCTAAAAAAAATAAGAATCACCCCCTTTTTCCCATTTAAGAAAAAACCAGTGTAAATAAAAATTTCAATAAACATATGTGGTATCGCCGCGTTTGGAAATGTGCGTACTATAAAAATATATAAAAAATTAAACCGCACGGTCAATGGCGTACACGCAAAAAATATGGATTTTGTGAGATCCCAAGCTTTTTGACATACAGCACTAGACCAGACAGAAATAAAGGGGCAGTGCACTCTGGCTTCCCATTGTGGTAGAGCCAGTACACTTTAAGGGTACCAATGACCCTACTAAAGACCTACTACTCCTGTGCTTAACCATCATGCCCATCCCTGGATGACATTTCCACTATGACATCCCTAAGGCTGGCTACTTTCACTTTCAAAGAGTAGCTTGTTGACAAGTTCTAGTGTTGGGCGCGAATATTGGCATTTCACATTTTTATTGCGAATATCGCAAATTTGCGAATATTGCAAATGTATGTGCTATATATTCGAAATTACGAATATTCACTTTTTTTCCGCATTTGCATATATTCGCATATTCCTTCTTTTCACTTGTGGGCCAATTAGAATGATGCAAATATACTTGTCAGAAGTTATCAACCACATCCCTAGCAACCAATAGTAAAGTTGCCCACCCCCTCACTGTTTTCTTCCTCAAATACATGAATATGCGAATATTCACATATGTGAATATGCTAATATAACAAATAAGCGAAATTTGAGAATATAGGAAGAATATTCATCTATATATTAGCGGAATTTCGCAAATTCGAATATGGCCAATGCCGCTCATCACTATTGACAACCATAAACATCTTCTATTATTTAATAACAGTCCCTCAAATCTACATCTGGCTACATCTTCCACCTGACTCCTCAACCCTCACAGAAGACACCTGGACTCGACTCCCAGCAAGCAAACCAACCCTAAACCCTAGAGATTCAATGGCTATGAAGCAATTTTTATATGATCTGGAAAACTATCTCTACAAGTAACATTCATGCTTTCAGACTACATTGCTGAGCAAGTGACAGATAAATAAAATAATACAGCCCTGCTCTGCTAAACCGTTCCTGATAATACAGTAACTTCAAGTGAGACAGCAGCAGCTATAATCTTGTAAAAGAAAAACAGTAAAATGTGGTAATCAGAACCTGCAATACAAACGTGTGGAATTCTGTCATACCCAGAAACAAACAATTACTGATCATTAAAAGCTCATAATTGTATCTTTCTTAACTATGGTAATAAGACATACCGTATTTCTTGCCGTATAAGACGCACTTTTTCTTCCCCAAAACTGAAAGTTGGTGCGTCTTATACGGCAAATACACATTAAAACCGGCGGTCCCTACGGCCATCAACGGCCGGGACCCGCGGTTAATACAGGACATGACCGATCGCGGTGATGCCCTGTATTAACCCTTCAGACGCGGCGATCAAAGCTGACCGCCGCATCTGAAGCGAAAGTGACACTAACCCGGCTGCTGAGTCGGGCTGTTCAGGACCGCCACGGTGAAATCGCAGCGTCCCGAACATCTTACAGGACACCGGGAGGGACCTTACCTGCCTCCTCGGTGTCTGCTCCGTGCCGAGACATTCCGGAGCGACGGGGACACCCCAGGGATGCGGCGACAGCGATGGAGGGCGACATCCAGGGCAGTGGTGACGAGCGGTGATGGGTCCGGAGCGGCAGGGACACGTGAGTACTACCTCCTATACCAGTGGTCTTCAACCTGCGGACCTCCAGATGTTGCAAAACTACAACTCCCAGCATGCCCGGACAGCCAACGGCTGTCCGGGCATGTTGGGAGTTGTAGTTTTGCAACATCTGAAGGTCCGCAGGTTGAAGATCACTGTCCTATACTTTACATTGTATTTTTGTTCAGAATCTTTATTTTCTAGATTTTTATGCTTTAAAATTGGGTGCGTCTTATATGCCGGAGCGTCTTATATGACGAAAAATACGGTAAATAGTATAAACAAGGTAGAAATAAGATGATTGCTGCACTTACCGTCTCGATACTGCTACTATGACGTACATAGCACCTTATGTTATTGACCTCACCTTTGTTGATTCACAGATCACAGTCATTTGTGCTTGTGAATTAAACCACTTTATTTAAAAAAAAATATCATTAACATAGAAAAATACTACAAGTGCGGCACTCAGCTGTCTCTGGCGGTCCCATAGAGAATGCAGTGCAATCAGACACCTATTCCCTGTTTTGTTGGTCGTGGATTTGTGTTCAAATGTTGGAGTATCCCTTTAAAGCAGAACCACCTTTGCTTTAATCAGTACAGAAAACTGCAGGAGCTGCAGGTCCCAGTCTCAAAGTATTAACCCCCCCTTTGCTCTGGGGAAGTCTTTCTTTCCGTTTGCCACAGTTCGCTGTATCATGGAGAAAGACTTCTAGAAACAACACAACAGTACAGACTACTTTGAATCACATGGTCCAAAATTCTTACCATATAATCTACATGCCTTTAGAAGCATATTAAAGCATTAAGAAGCACAACCTCAAGGAATACATTTAAGATTAAATCGTCTCAGCAGTCACATACAGTAGTTACACAACCCTTTTCAAGTCACAGAAATGACTGGTAGCTGTAGCCCACCCTGTAGTTTCATTGTAACCTTTGATGTCTGTGGGTCCCATGTTGTCCATACTTCATGACATCACAATGTAGTCACATACCGTATTTTTCGCCATATAAGACGCTCCGGCACATAAGACGCACCAAATTTTAAAGGGTGAAAATCTAGAAAAAAAAAGATTCTGAACCAAATACAATGTAAAGTATAGGACAGGGATCTTCAACCTGCGGACTTCCAGATGTTGAAAAACTACAACTCCCAGCATGCCCGAACAGACGTTGGCTGCCAGGAGTTGTAGTTTTGCAACATCTGGAGGTCCGCAGGTTGAAGACCACTGATATAGGAGGTAATACTCACATGTCCCCACCGCTCCGGACCTGTCACCGCTGCCCTGCATGTCGCCCTACATCGCTGTCTTCGCGTCCCCGGGGTGTCCCCGTCTCTCCGGAACGTCTCTGCTGCTCGGTATCCTCGCTCTCCGTCACCGGCATCACGTCGCTATGCACGCCGCTACGCACTGCCGCTCCTATTGGATGATGGGACGGCATGTGCGATGACGTGATGACGATGATAGAGAGCGCCGGCCATGCAGGGGATCCCGGCATGGAGCAGACACCGAGGAGGCAGGTAAGGTCCCTCCCAGTGTCCTGTAAGCTGTTCGGGATGCCGCGATTTCACTGCGGCGGTCCCGGACAGCCTGACTGAGCAGCCGGATTAGTGGCACTTTCGCTTTAGACGTGGCGGTCAGCTTTGAAGGGTTAATATAGGCCATCACCGCAATCGCTGATGTCCTGTATTAGTCGCGGCCTTTGATGGCCGCTGGGACCGACCCGATAGGACAGGGTTTTAATGTGTATTTATACGGCGAAAAATGTATACGGCGAAATATACGGTAACTTTTTCATTGGACTTCAGTGGCTCTAGCTGTGCATTAGAGTTATTGGATAATGTTCTCACATGACCACAATATGACAGTATAACATCAGTATTTATGAGATAGGGCCAGCCACTACACTGTTTACAATGGGTTCAAAATATGGATAATATTATTACCTACAGCCTTTCAATAAGGTCAGGTGAGATTTTTAAAGAGGTTTTCTCAACAACAACAAAAAAGCAACATACTTACCTCCCCTGCTCTCCTGCAGTCCTCTTCTTCCTTCTTCTAATGCCATTTTGTAACATATTTGTGCCATGTCTTGGTGACCAAACCTTGATTTGTATACATTTAGTACATTCAATCATTCTGTTGCTACATTTAGCATCAATGATCCCTATAATAGCATGTATTGGGTAAGACTGGCAATGTAGGCAAATTCAACTTTTATTAGTGCATGACGTTTCACAGTACTTCTCATTTGATAGCAACAATGGATTATGCGTGGTATAAAGCAAGGTAGATAAACTCATGTCCAAACTCTCCATTTGTACAATGCTACAATTTATTATAAGAATAAAGCATTGCATTTATCACTGAGGATCTAGCACATAACTATTACTCAAATGAAAGATTAAAGTCCATTTGAGTGGGAGGAGGACAGATTTCATCTCTTTCACTGTTACATTTCCTTTCCCTCACTATTAACAGCATAAAGAGGAACCGACAAGCGGCCTAACATTTGTGTGCAGTATATAATTTGGATCTTACCACATTTATTGAAGGGTGGAGGAATGATTTTTTTGAGTGGCTTGACCTCAATCTCCCTATGGCAGTTTAACTCCTGGCAAAATACTTGCTCTACTTGTATAAGAGCTTGCCTTAATCTGTAAATTGATAAGCAGAGTGGAGATTATGGTTTTATCTTTACTTGCTTTGTCACAACAAAAGCATGAAACAACTCTATCAGTATATTAACATAGGAATGGAACAAAAAGTATTTTAGTCCTAGAAAAATCAAATATATTCCAACATATTTATATTCCTCACATTTTTTTGGTGCCAGATAGTTAAACAGATTTGTAAATTACTTCTATTTAAAAATATCAATCCTTCCAGTACTGATCAGCTGCTGTATGCTCCACAGGAAGTTGTATTTCTTTCTGAAGTTGTATTCGGTCTGACCACAGTGCTCTCTGCTGACACTCTTTTATTATAAAAGTACAAAACTTATACAAAAACACAAAACAAGCTTAACCAGCTATAACATAAATAAGAAATACACTGTTACCAAGACACAAAAACAAAACCCTGCCTAACCGGCCAGCCCAGCTTTACAAAAATCTAAAATATGCCAACCCACCTAACTGAACCAAACAACACACTCACACACATACCAAAAATGAACATAAAAATAGCACAACTTGGCTTATCAAAATATGAAAATAAAATTTTGCACTACCTGGCTACAACTCAAAACCATCCATACTCGGGAAACACAACGAGAAAACAAAACAGAAAATATAACAAGCACACCGCTACAAAAAAATAAAAAAATAAAAAAAATATATATAAAATCACAACTTGGCTTAGCAAAATATAAACATAAACATAAAATTTAGCACTACCTGGCTAAAAAAAATAATAAAAAAAATACAGATACACTATACCAAATAAACTGAAATAAACCAAGTAAACCACGTAACAACATAATAACTGGTCCGACTGCCATAACTGCTGTAATGCTATAATATAAAAAAACAATATATAAACAATATACATACAAAATCACATGAACATAATAATATAGTATGTTAGGCTGGGTCCACACTACGTGTTGTCCCATACGGGAGCGCATACGGCAGGAGGGAGCTAAAACCTCGCGCTCCCGTATGTGACCGTATGCGCTCCCGTATGCCATTCACTTCAATGAGCCGACCGGAGTGAAACGTTCGGTCCGGTCGGCTCATTTTTGTGCCGTATGCGCTTTACAACCGGACCTAAAACCGTGGTTGACCACGGTTTTAGGTCCGGTTGTAAAAGCGCATACGGCGCAAAAATGAGCCGACCGGACCGAACGTTTCACTCCGGTCGGCTCATTGAAGTGAATGGCATACGGGAGCGCATACGGTCACATACGGGAGCGCGAGGTTTTAGCTCCCTCCTGCCGTATGCGCTCCCGTATGGGACAAAACGTAGTGTGGACCCAGCCTAATAAAATAAATATATACACTACAGAAAACCTACAAAAACAAAAGAAAACCCTACCAAAATCCCTACACTAAAACTGTACCCTCTCCCACACCACCCCTCCTGCACATGGGTCAGAGTCCATACCGTTCATACACAAAGTCCTGTCCCTAACTGACCCATGTCAGATTCCCCAAAAGAAAAGAAAAACACCACCACCCACAAATACACCCTCCCCACCTAGCACTCCTCCCAACCAACTTACACACAAACTTATACATACTAACATATACACACTGAACCAAAACCACCTTAGGCCAAAGTTTGGTCACCTGTAATTCCTTCTTACCATATCAGTTTAAAACAAAACAAAAAGCTAGCGTGCACATGCATTAGCCCACCCCCGGGAAGAAAGATGGCAGACTTTATACATGAAAATAATTTTAAACTCTTTCCCTAACTCCCCCCTACAATTTTCCCTAATTCTATCCAACCATTAAAACTGACCCTGCTCTCACCCTATCACTATCCCTATAACACTGACTCTAACCAAAATAAAGGTACTCTACCTAAAAGGACTAGTACCTAGGGCACATCAAAAGAAAAACCTCTCCACAGGAGAGAAGCCCTACTGGTACCAAGACTGCCATACTACAAAAACCTGATCTTCCCAAGGTCACCGGTGATATTCCTACAGACCTCCACATCGGAGAGAATTTTCTGTTGGGTCGACACTAAACACTGTGCGTTCCACGTGTAGTACCTAACCACTGAGCTAACTAAGAATAAAGTGCCCCGGTCTCGGTCACCCAGGTTCCTAAATGCCCCATAAGCCCACTCCGGGTAGGTAAGGCCGGCAAGTTGACTCCAGCCCATGGAAGCGCCCACCCGATTGTACACCCCTATATTAAAGGGACAATGAAGCAGGAAGTGGTCCATGCTTTCCAGCATGTCCCCACACTCTTCTCGGGCTTCCTCCTTTAAGTAAAACCTATCTATCCTAGACCTGCGACTACCTTGATGATAGGTGAAACCCACGTGGCCCGAGGGGCTCCGGATGTGGGCGTCCTCTAGGCGAGCTTCTCTAGCTATGCTAATCAGTGCCACACTATTGCAAGTCAGCGGACCATTGGAGCCTCTCCTATCTTTGGACCTCGTGACATTATTGAAGTCCCCACCAAAGATCACCTGCCGACTCGTAAAAAGAAAGGGCTTAATCCTCATAAAGAGAACTTTACGGCCCCGATTTGTTTGCTGGGCGTAGATGTTAATGAGCCGGAGCTCTTGTCCCTTTATGAAGACATCTAAGATCAGGCACCTCCCCATTTCTAATTCAATAACCCGTCGGCATTCAACAGGAGTGGTAAAAAAGGACCGCCCCCCACTATACGGCTCAGCCGCAAGAGACCAGTGGGAGGGACCGTGCTTCCACTCTCTTCTGGCTTTTACCAGAGAGGCTAGATCTGACAACCTGGTCTCTTGTAAAAAGAAAATGTCGGCTTCAACGCGGCCAAGAAAATCAAAGGCTGCAAATCTAGCCATATCAGACTTTATGCTGGCACAATTAATAGATGCCAGCGTCAATAGAGTGAGTGCCGCCGTAGAGAATGATTGAATTAGATGGCCTCACCCTTTATTTCTTTTTCCCCTTCTTTTTAGCCCCCCTCATCCCCCGAAGATGACGAGAGGGCAGGACCACTCTTACATCTTTTTTTTTCGACTCCGATTGGTCCATAAGGTCCCCGTCTCCGTCCAGCCCCGGTCTAGCCCTGCCCTCCGAGGAAGGTGCCTTGACAGGACAGGGCCCAGTTAACCCCAGAGGCTCTTTCTCCTGAGGCACCTCGTCCTCATCTTCCCCCTCCAAGGAGGGGGAGGAGATGGTATCGAGGATGAGGTACTGGTTTGATAGGTCAATCAGAGGGGGGGCAGCCAGGCTTCCGCTATGGACCTGGCCCGTAGTACCAGGAGCTTCAGAGGGCTCTGACCTCTTCTTTCTCCCTTTCCTTTTGCCCTTAGCTTTCTTTTTGGGCCTCACCCCACTCTCCTCATCCACACTTTCATAGTGGGAGGAATCGGAAGGGTCGGCCATATTGCCTTCCTCTCTGTGAAGTCTCCTGATCTCCTCATCCAGCACATTCTCCTCCAAGGCTTTAGCAGTTACAGGGCCAGCTTCAGGAGCAGGGACTGAAGCTACCCCCGCCACCTGGGCACTCTCCAGCTCCCTACTCCTTCTACGATTTTCCTCCCGCCTTAGTTTGGCGGGGCCCTTTTTCCTCCTCACTAGCCCTGTTGTGCCCCACTCCCTGCCTGTACCCTCCCCAGCCGAGGCAACTTCACAGCTCTCCTCAGCTAGAGTGGCCGCTGCATGGGCGAAGGCGCTAGGACAACGGCTGAAAGGGTGTCCGAGGACACCACACAGGTGGCACCGGATCTGCTGACAGGATGACCCACCCCACCACAAAAAGCGCAGACCTGCACACTACAGGCTGCGCTAAAGTGGGTGGGGCTGCCACATCTGTGACAGACCTTAGGTTGCCCTATCCTATTACGTCCAAGGAAGGCGGCTGACGGAATGTGGGCAACCGTACTCCCTGAATGCTTGAGTTTGACGGAAAACGTCCAGGCCCAAGACCAAATCCCGTGCTCATCAAAGTTTTTCTTGGGCATGTCCGTCACATCCCCATACCGTCCGAGCCAGGTCGTGATGTCATAACAAGAAAGCGACTCGTTACAGGTCAAAACGGTCACTTTCTTGACAGAGTTCTGACGGGAAATCACCTTTACGGCAAAATCCCGCCAGCCGGGCTCGTTCTTCGCCACTTCGTAGTTTGTCCAGAAGAGTTCAAGACCCTCTGGCCGAACGAAACTGACGTCAAACTCAGACGAACCGTAGGGGTGAATCAGAGCTGTAACGCCGAGCTCTCCGGGCCCCGCTTCCCCTCCGGAGCGCTCGCTGCGTCACTTCCCTGCTTGCAGCACCCCGGTCAGCGAGTGTGACCGGGATCGCTGCTCTGTGTCCCTCGGCGGGGATGCGATCCCCATGACGGGACGTACCCGCCCGCGGGTCGCATCCCGTGTCACTCACCGGCCCCGTCCTTCTGCTCAGTCCCGACGCGCGTGGGCGCGCTCTCTAGGGCGCGCGCGCGCCGGGTCTCTCAGATTTAAAGGGCCAGTGCACCATTAATTGGTGCCTGGCCCAATTAGTTCCTAACACTCCCCACACTATATAAACCCACTTCCCCTTCCTGTCCCTGCCAGATCTTTGGCCTTGTGCACTGAGAAAGCGTTTCTGTGTGTTCCATTGCCTGTGTATCCAGACCCTTGCCATTGCCCCTGACTACGAACCGTTGCTGCCTGCCCAGACCTTCTGCTACGGTCGACCTTGCTCTTGCCTTGTCCTTGTGTACCGCGCCTGTCTCAGCAGTCAGTGAGGTTGAGTGGCTATCGGGTGGAACGACCTGGGGGTTACCTGCCGCTGCAAGTCCATCCCGCTTTGCGGCGGGCTCTGGTGAAAACCAGTAACCCCTTAGATTCCGTTCCCCTTGTATGGCCCACGCCATCACCTCACTGAAACAGAGGATCCACCACCCGTGTCCTCCCCGCATACCAGTACGGATCCTGACAGTAGATCTGGCCATGGATCCCGCTGAGGTCCCGCTGCCCAGTGTTGCTGACCTAACCTCCGTGGTCGCCCAGCAATCACAGCAGATCAGGACAACAAGGACAACAGCTGACTCAATTGACCGCTATGCTGCAACAGCTTCTACCGCAACAACAGCAACCATCTCCTCCGCCAGCTCCTGCATCTCCTCCGCAGCGAGTGGCTGCTCCCAGTTTCTGCCTGTCTCTTCCAGACAAGTTTGATGGAGACTCTAAACTGTGCCGTGGATTCCTGTCCCAGTGTTCCCTACACCTGGAGATGATGTCAGACCAATTTCCTACAGAACGGTGCAAGGTGACGTTCGTGGTCAGCATCCTGTCTGGAAAGGCCTTGTCATGGGCCACACTGCTTTGGGACCGCAACGATCCTGCCACTGCTACAATCCAGTCCTTCTTCTCAGAAGTACGTAGCGTCTTTGAGGAGCCAGCCCGGGCTTCCTCAGCCGAGACTGCTTTGCTGAAACTTGTCCAAGGGAGTTCTTCAGTGGGCGAATACACCATCCAGTTCCGCACCCTCGCCTCTGAGCTATCCTGGAATAATGAGGCCCTCTGCGAGACCTTCAAGAAAGGCTTATCCAGTCACATCAAAGATGTCCTGGCTGCACGAGAAATTCCTGCTAACCTGTCTGAACTCATCCATTTGGCCACCCGCATCGACATGCGTTTCACGGAAAGACGCCAGGAGCTTCGTCAGGAAAAGGATCTTGTTCACACAAGGCGGTTTTCCTCCCAGGCTCCTCTCTTCCAACGTCCTTTGCAATCTGTTCCTGTGCCTCCTGCCGAGGAGGCTATGCAAGTGGATCGGTCTCGTCTGACCCAACAAGAGAGGACTCGCCGTAGGAATGAAAACCTGTGTCTATACTGTGCAAGCACCGAACATTTCACCCACTCACCTAGTTAACGTAGGAGAGTCGTTGCTAGGAGTGAATTCTACCTCTCCACGATTGACTTTACCTGTGCGGATTGCTATACCCGCTAATGCTACTTCCTTCTCCGTTGTGGCCTTCTTGGACTCGGGTTCAGCAGGAAGTTTCATTGAAGCCTCCCTAGTCAACAGATTCAACATACCTGTTACCCGTCTTGTCAAACCTCTCTTCATTTCCTTCGTCAATGGAGAGAGACTGGTCTGCACCGTGCGTTACCGCACTCAACCGCTACTCATGAGTGTTGGAGTTCACCATCATGAACATATTGAATTTTTTGTGCTACCCAACTGCACTTCTGAAATTCTTCTGGGCTTGCCCTGGCTCCAACGTCATTTGCCTAGCCTCGACTGGGTCTCCGGGGACATTAAGAGCTGGGGATCTTCTTGCCACAAGCGATATCTCCATCCAGTTTCTTCCTGCCAAGTCTCCATGGCTACTCCATTGCCAGGTCTTCCTTAGGCCTATCAGGACTTTTCGGAAGTCTTTGGTAAAAAGCAAGCAGAGGTCTTACCTCCACATAGACCCTATGACTGCCCTATCGACCTGCTCCCTGGTACCACACCGCCCCGTGGTAGGATTTACCCACTTTCTGCCCCGGAATCACAAGCTATGTCTGAGTACATACAAGAAAACCTCTAAAGAGGTTTTATCCGGAAATCTTCTTCTCCAGCTGGAGCTGGATTTTTCTTTGTCGCTAAAAAAGATGGATCTCTCCGCCCTTGTATTGATTACCGCAGTCTCAATAAAATTACCGTAAAAATTCGCTATCCTCTGCCTTTCATCTCCGAACTCTTCGACCGACTGCGAGGTGCCAAGATTTTCACCAAACTTGATTTGTCCATATTCGAGCAGGCGACGAATGGAAAACCGCCTTCAATACCAGAGATGGTCACTTTAAATACCTAGTCATGCCCTTTGGTCTATGCAACGCCCCAGCAGTCTTTCAGTACTTTGCTAATGAGATTTTTTGGGACATGCTGTACTCCTGTGTGGTAGTCTACCTTGACGACATCCTCATTTTTTCCTCCACCCTAGAGAAACATCGCCTTCATGTTCGTCAAGTGCTTCAGCGACTACGCCAAAATCAACTTTACGCTAAAATTGAGAAGTGTCTATTCGAACGCAGCAGTCTTCCCTTCCTGGGATACATTGTGTCGGGAAATGGTCTTCAAAGGACCCTGATAAACTTTCTGCGGTAATGGATTGGCCTCGTCCCGCGGACAAGAATGTCAGAGCTGATGCTCTATCTCGTACCACCGATGCCTCTGAAGCCGAGACTCTTCCTCAGCACATCATCCCCCCTGAGTGTCTGATCTCTTCTGCTCCTGCTTCTCTGGTGCCTACCCCTCCAGGAAAGACTTATTGTCAGGATCCGGATGGTTATGCAGTGAGGATACTGGTGGTGGATCCTCTGTGTCAGTGGGGTGATGACGTGAGCCGTACCAGGGGAACGGAGTCTAAGGGGTTACTGGTTTTCACCAGAGCCCGCCGCAAAGCGGGATGGACTTGCAAAGGCAGGTAACCTCCAGGTCGTTCCACCCGATAGCGACTCAACCCCAGCTGACGGCTGAGACAGGCACGGTACAAGGGATAAGGCAAGAGCAAGGTAGGACGTAGCAGAAGATCAAAGCAGGCAGCAAGGATCGTAGTCAGGGGCAACAGCAGAGGGTCTGGAACACTGGCTTGGAACATACACAGAAACGCTTTCACTGGCACTGAGGCAACAAGATCCGGCGATACTAGGAAGGGGAAGTGGGTTTTTATAGTGAGGACACAGGTGAATGTGCTGATTGGGCCAGGCGCCAATCAGTGGCGCACTGGCCCTTTAAATCTCAGAGAGCCGGCGCGTCCGCGCCCTATGGAGTGGGGCCACGCGCGCCGGGACTGAGCCGACGGAGGACAGGGCAGGTGAGGGGATTGGGATGCGAGCCGCGGGCGCGTCCCGCTACGCGGATCGCATCCCCGTCGGTGACATTAATGCAGCGCTCCCAGTCAGCGGTTCTGACCGGGGCGCTGCATGGAGGTGAACGCCACGAGCGCTCGGCGTAACAGTACCCCCCCCTTTGGTCTCCCCCTCTTTTTGGAGCCTAGGAACCTGTGAATGAGCTCCTTGTCGAGGATATTATCCTCGGGTTCCCAAGACCTCTCTTCGGGGCCACAATTCTCCCAATCTACGAGAATTTTTTTTTACCTCTGACCAGTTTGGAAGCGAGGATTTCCTTTACGGCAAAGACGTCAGAGGAGCCAGAGACAGGAGCTGGAGCGACAACCTTGGGGGAGAAGCGGTAAAGAACGAGAGGTTTGAGAGGTTTGAGAAGGGAAACATGAAAGGAGTTAGGAATACGGAGAGAAGGGGGAAGAAGAAGTTTGTAGGAAACAGGATTGATTTGACTCTTGTAGCTGGGAACGCGGAAGCGGATATACTTGGCCGAGAGCCACACTTCGTCCCCAGGAGCGAAGACAGGAGGAGTTCTTCTCTTCTTATCGGCATGTCTCTTCATACGAGACGAGGCCAATAGGAGCGCCTTTTGAGTTTCCTTCCAGATAACAGAGAAGTCCCGGGTAACTTAATCTACAGCAGGCAATCCAAAAGAAGTGGGAATGGGGAGGGGGGCAGAGGGTGACGGCCGTACACAACAAAGAACGGGGATTTGGCAGAGGATTCCAAATTTTGGAAATTGTATGAGAATTCAGCCCAGGGTAGAAGGTCGAACCAATCGTCTTGGCGGGAGGAGACAAAATGTTGCAAATAGTCACCAAGAATCTGGTTAACTCTCTCTACTTGCCCATTGGATTGGGGGTGATAGGAGGACGAGAAATTTTATTTGATCTTTTAGGATCTTGAGGTGCTGGCGTGGAGGGACAAAGGTCTTTCCAGGAGGAGTTTGTCCAATAGAAGCTGGAGCAGAGGAGACCAGGCACTCAGGAGGTACAATATGCTGTAGAGGGACTTCAGATTCGGTGGCATCAGAGGAACGTGAAAGGGCGTCAGCCCTGACGTTTTTGTCAGCAGGACGAAAGTGAAGTTAAAGCGGGCAAAAAACAACGACCACCTAGCCTGGCGAGGGTTCATACGCTGGGCAGACTGGAGGTTTGAGAGATTCTTGTGGTCAGTGTAAATGACAATGGGGTGTTTGGAACCCTCCAATAGATGCCTCCATTCTTCGAGTGCTAACTTGATGGCTAGAAGTTCACGATCACCAATGGAGTAATTTTTTTCTGCCAGAGAGAAGGTTTGAGAAAAGAAACCACAAGTAATATTACGTCCGGTAGAGTTTTTTTTGGAGAAATACGGCTCCGGCTCCGACTGAGGAGGCGTCCACTTTCAGTAGGAAAGGTTTCGATGGATCAGGTCTGGACAGCACTGGAGCAGAAGCGAAGGCAGTTTTGAGGCGATTGAAGGCCTCATCCGCTTGAGGAGGCCATGATTTAGGGTTGGCATTCTTCCTGGTCAGGGCCACAATAGGGGCCACAATGGTGGAAAAATGGGGAATAAACTGTCAGTAGTAGTTGGCAAATCCCAGGAAGCGTTGGTTAGCACAGAGTCCAGAAGGGCGTGGCCAATCTAAGACCGCTGACAGTTTGTCTGGGTCCATTTGAAGTCCCTGGCCAGAGACTAGGTAACCTAGGAAAGGAAGAGATTCACATTCAAAGAGACATTTCTCCATTTTGGCATACAGGGGATTTTTCGCGAAGTCTCTGGAGCACTAGGCGGACATGACGACGGTGTTCCTCTAGACTAGAGGAGAAAATCAAGATGTCGTCCAGGTAAACCTCAACACAGGTATATAACAAGTCCCGAAATATTTCATTAACGAAGTCCTGGAAGACTGCGGGAGCGTTGCAGAGCCCAAAGGGCATAACAAGATATTCGAAATGTCCGTCTCTGGTATTGAATGCGGTTTTCCACTCATCCCCTTTCCTGATGCGAATAAGATTATATGCGCCTCTTAAGTCCAATTTAGTGAAAATATTGGCTCCACGAAGACGGTCAAAGAGTTCAGAGACCAAAGGTAGGGGATAGGGGTTTTTGATGTGATTTTATTTAAACCGCGGTAGTCAATGCATGGCCGTAGGGAACCGTCTTTTTTAGAAACAAAGAAGAACCCCGCTCCAGCAGGGGATGAGGACTTTAAAATTAATCCACTCTTTAGATTTTCCTGAATATAGTCGGACATGGCTTGAGTTTCTGGGGCGGACAGAGGGTAGATCCTGCCCTGGGGTGGAGTAGTACCAGGAAGGAGGTCAATAGGGCAGTCATAAGGCCTATGAGGTGGCAAAGTCTCTGCTTGTTTTTTTACAGAAAACATCGGCAAAGTCCTGGTAGGCCTTGGGAAGACCTGGTATAGGTGGAGCCACAGGGGTTTGACAAATGGGAGCAGACGTGAGGCAATGTTTGAGACAAGATGAACCCCCAACTCTTGATCTCCCCGGTGGTCCATTCAAGGGTAGGAGAATGACATTGGAGCCATGGCAGACCGAGGAGGATTTCAGAGGTGCAGTTGGGTAGGACAAGAATTTCAATTTTTTCATGATGCAGTCCAATGCACATAAGCAGGGGTTCTGTGCGATAACGCACAGTGCAGTCCAATTTTTCTCCGTTGACTGAAGAAATGTAGAGCGGTCTGACGAGACTGGTCACTGGGATGTTGAACCTATTAACAAAAGAGGCCAAAATAAAATTCCCTGCAGAACCGGAGTCCAAGAAGGCCACAGCTGAGAAGGAGGAGTTAGCAGAAGGAGAAATCCGCACAGGCACAGTGAGACGTGGAGAAGCAGAATTCACACCTAGAGCTGTCTCACCTTTGTGAGAAAACGGAGTGCGTCTCTCCTGACGCAGAGGGCGGATAGGACAGTCTTTTAGGAAGTGTTCGGTACTAGCACAGTACAGGCATAGATTCTCGTTACGGCGGCGAGTCCTCTCTTGTAGGGTCAGGCGAGACCGATCCACTTACATAGCCTCCTCGGCAGAAGGCACAGGAACAGATTGCAGTGGACTTGAGAAGAGAGGAGCCGGGGAGAGAATTCGCCTGGTGTGAACAAGATCCTTTTCCTGTCGGAGCTTCTGGCGTCTTTCAGAGAAACGCATGTCAATGCGGGTGGCCAAATGGATACGTTCAGACAGGTTAGCAGGAATTTAGCACGAACTTCAGCGAAGAAGGACCGGACAGTGGCAGTGACAGGATTATTGCGGTCCCAGAGCGGTATGGCCCATGACAAGGCCTTTCCAGACAGGAGACTAACCACGAAAGCCACCTTAGACCGTTCTGTGGGGAATTGGTCCAACATCATCTCCAAGTGTAGGGAACATTGAGACAGGAAACCACGGCACAGTTTAGAGTCCCCATCAAATTTGTCCGGCAGGGACAGGTGTAGGCTAGGAGCGGCCACTCGCTGCGGAGGAGGTGGTTGCTGAAGCTGTGGCAGAAGTTGTTGCAGAGATTGCTGGGCGACCACCGTGGTAAGGTCAGCGACAACTGGCAGCGGGACCTCAGCAGGATCCATGGCCGGATCTACTGTCAGGATCCGGATGGTTATGCAGTGAGGATACTGGTGGTGGATCCTCTGTGTCAGTGGGGTGATGACGTGGGCCGTACCAGGGGAACGGAGTCTAAGGGGTTACTGGTTTTCACCAGAGCCCGCCGCAAAGCGGGATGGACTTGCAAAGGCAGGTAACCCCCAGGTCGTTCCACCCGATAGCGACTCAACCCCAGCTGACGGCTGAGACAGGCGCGGTACAAGGGATAAGGCAAGAGCAAGGTCGGACGTGGCAGAAAGTCAGGGCAGGCAGCAAGGATCGTAGTCAGGGGCAACAGCAGAGGGTCTGGAACACTGGGTTGGAACATACACAGAAACGCTTTCACTGGCACTAAGGCAACAAGATCCGGCGATACTGGGAAGGGGAAGTGGGTTTTTATAGTGAGGACACAGGTGAATGTGCTGATTGGGCCAGGCGCCAATCAGTGGCGCACTGGCCCTTTAAATCTCAGAGAGCCGGCGTGCGCGCGCCCTAGGGAGCGAGGCCGCGCGCGCCGGGACTGAGCCGGGCAGGACAGGGCAGGTGAGGGGATTGGGATGCGAGCCGACGGCGCGTCCCGCTATGTGGGTCGCATCCCCGCCGGTGACATTAATGCAACGCTCCCGGTCAGCGGTTCTGACCGGGGCACTGCATGGAGGTGAACGCCGCGAGCACTCCGGGGAGGAGCAGGCACCCAGAGCGCTCGGCGTAACACTTATGTTCTTCCCCATCTTCGCCTCCGGATCCTCAAATGGGGCCATTCCTCCCTTCTGGCTGGTCACGCTGGAATCAAAAAGACTTCACATTTGATTGCCAGACACTATTGGTGGTCCTCCTTGGAAAAGGATGTGACCTATTTCGTACGAGCCTGCACAGTGTGTGCACGTGACAAGACCCCTCGTCAGAAGCCTTCAGGTCTTCTCCATCCGCTGCCGGTGCCTGAACGGCCTTGGTCCCACATAGCCATGGACTTCATCACTGATCTTCCTGTATCCAATGGCAACACTGTCATCTGGGTGGTCGTTGATCGTTTTTCCAAAATGGCTCACTTTATTCCGCTTCCAGGCCTTCCTTCTGTGCCACAGTTGGCGAAGCAATTTTTTCTGCAGATTTTTCGTCTTCACGGGCTTCCCACGCATATCGTCCCAGATAGAGGCGTTCAATTTGTATCTAAATTTTGGAGAACTCTCTGTAATCAATTAAAGATCAAATTCAATTTCTCGTCCTCCTACCACCCGCAGTCCAATGGTCAAGTGGAGAGAGTGAACCAGATCCTTGGTGACTACCTGCGAAATTTTTTCTCCTCCCGCCAAGATGATTGGGTCGACCTGTTACCCTGGGCTGAATTCTCGTACAATTTCAAAAACTCTGAGTCATCCGCCAAGTCTCCGTTCTTTGTGGTGTACGGCCGTCACCCGCTTCCCCCCCTCCCCATCCCCACTTCATCTGGAGTTCCTGCCGTAGATGAATTGACCCGGGACTTCTCCACTATCTGGAAAGAAACTCAAAAGTCGCTTTCACTGGCCTCTTCTCGCATGAAGAAACATGCGGAAAGAAGAGAAGAACTCCTCCTGTCTTTGCCCCTGGTGACAAAGTGTGGCTCTCTGCCAAATATATTCGGTTTCGTGTCCCTAGCTACAAGCTGGGTCCTCGTTACCTCGGGCCAATTAGAGTCAAAAGTCAAATCAACCCTGTCTCCTACAAGCTCCATCTTCCTCCTTCTCTTCGTATTCCTAACTCCTTTCATGTATCCCTTCTCAAACCTTTCGTTCTTAACCGCTTTTCCCCCAAGGTCACTGTTCCTCCTCGTGTCACTGGGTCCTCTGACGTCTTCTCGGTATAAGAAATCCTCGCCTCCAAGGTCGTCAGAGGTAAAAGAAAAATTTCTTGTTGACTGGGAGAATTGTGTCCCCGAAGAGAGGTCTTGGGAGGCCGAGGACAACATCCTCGACAAGGAGCTCATCCATAGGTTCCTGGGCTCCAAAAAGAGGGGGAGACCAAAGGGGGGGGGGGGGTACTTTAACGATGAGCGCTCCGGGCCCCGCCTCCCCTCCGGAGCGCTCGCGGCATCACTTCCCTGCTTGCAGCGCCCCGGTCAGCGAGTGTGACCGGGAGCGCTGCTCTGTGTCCCTCGGCGTTGATGCGATCCCCGTGGCGGGGCGTGCCCGCCCGCGGGTCTCATCCCGTGTCACTCACCGGCCCCGTCCTTCTGCTCAGTCTTCTGTGTGTTCCATTGCCTGTGTATCCAGACCCTTGCAGTTGCCCCTGACTACGAACCGTTGCTGCCTGCCCAGACCTTCTGCTACCTTGCTCTTGCCTTGTCCTTGTGCACCGCGCCTGTCTCAGCAGTCAGTGAGGTTGAGTCGCTATCGGGTTACCTGTTGCTGCAAGTCCATCCCGCTTTGCGGCGGGCTCTGGTGAAAACCAGTAACCCCTTAGATTCCGTTCCCCTGGTACGGCCAACGCCATCACCTCATTGGCACAGAGGATCCACCACCTGTGTCCTCCCCGCATACCAGTCCGGATCCTGACAAGGGCAAAGATGTCGCTCGCCCTGAATTCCATCCGAAGGAGGAGCTCAACCATCCTCGCCCTTCCAAATCAGACGGACCACATTCCTACGGTTATTGTCCTGCCCGGGTGTCGGGAGGGACCAGACCACCTCCCCATTCTGCTCTCGGAAAGCCCCCAAACCGTGCCTCTCTATCCAGAAAGATAGGTCGACCCCACCCCTCCACTCTACCTGGATCGACCTGTCGCCTCAACGCAGAGCCTCCAGGAGGCGCTGTTGCAAGTGGCCTCCAGAGTCGGACGGAGACCAGGACCCCCCCTGAACCCCCGGCAGCGACATTAGCATAGCTTCTAGGAGCAGTCACTACCCGGGGGGACTGGCAGACCAGACCCAGAACCATCAGTACAGCCACTCACACCACTACTCCCATCCATACCAGACTTCCCATTCTTACCACTACTACTCCCATCATAATTCACTCCACTTACACTCCTATATACATGCCTCACGTCCACAGCTCTACTACACTCAGCATTCTCACATCCTCCACTGTTTTCCTGCCTAATGGATTCTGGGCTGGCTGGGACCTGTAGTACTGCTGGTCTTATTATGATTTTCTGTGGTGGGGTCGACGCTGCTGCTGCCGGGGTCGACACTGATGACTCTTCCTCCATGGGCGATGACACCTCCTGTGTCTGGGGCTGCCCCCCCAAGTTCACCTCGGCTCCTCCCACAGCGCCATCGCTTGGTTTGCCTAACCACACAGGCTCTGCAGGTGATATCGGTGCCCGGAAACACTCCCCCCCCCCTCACAGAGGAGTGCCCCGCAGCACACACAGAACACACAGTACTCGGGGGACCGCCCCCGAGCACACGGCAGCAAAACTCGCCTCTGGCACTTGGACACGCCCCCGCCACCCTGGGGCGGTCCTGCAGTACCAGAGCTACCCACCATGAGCCCATCCTGCCTCTCCCTACAGGCAGGATGGGTGGGCTTTACAGTTATTGCGTCCGCAGCCTTTTCTGACGCCATGCTGTACCCCCCATGCTGGCTCTGTTCCACTACAGAAACGGAGTCTGGCAGTTTGGGGGGCCCAGCAGCTTGAACCAGCTTTGCAGCTGGCCCTGACTGCTGGAAAGGGACAAACATGTACTTCACTGTCTCCTGGGTCTTCTGCTTCTTACACTTCACTGCCACATCTTTGCACTGGTCATCTCCAAAGGTAAAATTCTGGAGGTGGGCTTGGGACTCCTGCATAACACTCGCCCTCAGTAATCCCCCAGCCTCACTCTCCAGTTCATCCTCCTCACTTTCACTCAATGGAAGCGCCACCTGAGCTGGCTCTATGTAGCTGTCCTGGGTGTTATAGGGAGTAGCTACAGGCAAGGCATCCATTTCCACCACTTGTGCTCTTTCTCCCACCTTCTCCTCCTCCTTCTTTATTCCTTCATCACCATCCACACTTTCTTCACCACCACTACTCTCCCCATCATCCACCTCCACCTTACCTGGGGATTTCATGGCGGCAAACCGGTTGGTGTTCTGAAGCTTCTCCTTAAAGATCTCGGCTCTCCTCTCCTCCAGCTGCACAAGCTCAGCCTTCAGTGCTGAGATCTTTCTTCTTAGCTCTGGCCTGTTCTATTTGGGCGCAGTGTTCACCAGATTCTGAGCCCCTTGCAGATCTTCTCTGGCCAACTTCAGCTCCTTGCCGCAGCGATCATACTCAGCAAACCGCGCGGCCATACGGGAGCAGTAGGTGGCACTGGACTCCTTGGGCCCTCTCTCTGCCCACAACTCCACACTTCTCCTCCTTGCTCTTCTGTCACCAGTCCTCTGGCTGGCACCCGTTGCCGGGGGTGCAGAGCCTGCATTGCTGCAGACTCTGCCAGATCTTCTCCCCCCGGCCGGAATGGTTGTTGCTGTTTGCTCTCCACCCTCCGCCAGCCTTGAAGAACGGGAGGTGGAGGCCAGGGACGCCATGCAGGGAGGCTCTCCCGAGGAGGCGGCCACACTCCCGCCCCTGGGCGTGACTATCAATTTGCTGTGTCGCAGCCGAAAGGGAACTTGGAAACAGACTCATTTCTGGGAGGACAGGAAGTCGGGGCTGCACAGATGACATCCTTCTTGCTGACCGCCATTTTGGGGAAGCCCACTATAAAAGACATCACGCACAGCGACCTCTTCAGTCTGCACAGAGAGCCGGAGAGTACAGACATGGCGGAGAGCATCGTTCCACATGGTGAAGAAAGCAAAATGGCGCCGGAACAGCGGAAAGATGTGGCAGTCACAGCCCGACTTTTCCAAGAACTTGCTGACCGTCTGCAGCGGTTGTCATTAGATGAAAAGGGGGCCTGCAATCTTCCCCCACTGCCTGATGATGACGAGGATTGGCCAGACACACCTCCAGCGGAGAGCGCAGGGACACCTGGAGGTGCATCATCGGGGAGATTGTCCCCTCACCACAGAACTTGGGGCTTGTGGGACGAAATCCCATCGGAGGAGTCTGCAGTGAGTACACCGCCAGAGGCAGCCTTTTCTTCCTCCTCCAGCCCTGAAGCTAAAATACCCCTATCTACTTTGCCAAGATACCAGTGGACGAACTGGGACTCATCGAGTATATGCACGCGGTTCTACAACCTACACCTGGGAAGCCACTCCCCCAATAACAGCCGCACAAAGAGAAAGGGCCCATCAAGAAGCCGAGCTGGCTGAACTGATGGATAAATTAAAGGCCCGACACAGAGAACTGTATGCCCCTAAGCATGTGCATTTGCCTCCTGAAGAAAGAATTCGCTACCAGGGGAATACTAAAGAAATGGAAGCATTAATCATCCGCAAATGGGACCATCCCCGAGAAGGGGAGGAGCCTCTACAACGACGAAGAGCAACTGTGGCCAAGTTCGACAAGGTCAGAGGTTATGGCACACTCCTAGATTGCCATACAGGGCAAACCATCCTCGTAAACCGGCGAGCAGTACAGAGACCAAATCTTCATAACAAGTTCTACTCTCTGGAGGTGGGCGAGATAGTGGAGTACACCCCCGTCCAGAGCCTGCGTGGAGAATGGGCTGCAGCGGTCACAAGACCAACAGCCCCAACACAGCTTCCCTTCAAATACTTTCCGTCTACTGAGGCCGAAATGGTCTGCTCCTGATGACTCCACCAACGTACTCAAGGAGGAGGAGCCTCTACAGCATCAATCATCTTCTGTGTACAGTAAAGTGCCAAGTCCTGCTCAAGATCAAGAAAGTAAGCCTAAATTGCAGGCACCAAAGACCATACCTAGACCCTCTCGGAGCAATGAGAGTTTGCCTCCTGCACAGGTACCAACATATGTACCAAGGCCCTCTTCCGACATGGAGAATTTGCCTCCTTCCAGGGTACCGACGAAAGTGCTTTGGCTCACTCCTGGCATGGAGATGGTGCTAAAACCTTATGCACCCACTTTGATCCTGACCAGTAAGTCTCTGGTCCCTTTGAGTCCTACTGTTGCCCATTCTACTGTCACCAATGCGGTGTGGGAGAGTTACATTAACTCCTCGCCTGCTCCAGATGTTGGGAGGTATAGAGGATCTACAAGAGGCACAAAAAATTCCGGAGAAATATCTTTTGAAGGACTGTAAAGTAATGTTTATTGCTTTTCTACGCTAACCACTTTTGTTTTTCAGTAACCAAGTTCAAGACATGTGCCTAGCAGGACTGTGCTAAGATTGTTCCAGTTTCAAGTTCAGCAACGTAACCATCAAGCTCTGTGCCTGACCATCAGGTCAAGAGACTCCTAGCCAGTAGGAGAGTCGTAAGTTTTGTTCCCGGTTAATTTGGGGCAACCGTGAAATATAGACTCCTAGTGTAGGTGGACTGCAGATCCTTACACGTCCGTTCTATGTACATAACCCTATATTTATAGAACTCACTTGCTAAAATTTGCACTTATCATGTGTATGCACCTGAACCTTGTGGGAGTGTTAATAAATATGTAAGCTTGTATAATAAAAATGTATATGGTTCCTGTACACAGAAAAATAGCTTCGTGTCTGTGTACATAAAAAGTAAGTAAAGATTGTACACGGAAAATTGTCCGCTAGATGCACGTGTACACCAAAAACAAAAAACGTAAATAATTATTGTATACATGTACATACAAATGTATAAAAATACTAAACAGGTGTTTTAGTAGTTGCTAAATATGTGACTATCCCTGCTCCTCCGAGAGTAGCTGTTACGCCGAGCGCTCCGGGTCCCCGCTCCTCCCCGGAGCGCTCGCTACACTCTCCCCGCTGCAGCGCTCCGGTCAGATCCACTGACCCGGGGCGCTGCGATTCCGCTTCCAGCCGGGATGCGATTCGCGATGCGGGTAGCGCCCGCTCGCGATGCGCACCCCGGCTCCCGTACCTGACTCGCTCTCCCTCGGTCCTGTCCCGGCGCGCGCGGCCCCGCTCCCTAGGGCGCGCGCGCGCCGGGTCTTTGCGATTTAAAGGGCCACTGCGCCGCTGATTGGCGCAGTGATTCCAATTAGTGTCTTCACCTGTGCACTTCCCTATATCACCTCACTTCCCCTGCACTTCCTTGCCGGATCTTGTTGCCATCGTGCCAGTGAAAGCGTTTCCTTGTGTGTTCCTAGCCTGTGTTCCAGACCTCCTGCCGTTGCCCCTGACTACGATCCTTGCTGCCTGCCCCGACCTTCTGCTACGTCCGACCTTGCTTCTGTCTACTCCCTTGTACCGCGCCTATCTTCAGCAGCCAGAGAGGTGAGCCGTTGCTAGTGGATACGACCTGGTCACTACCGCCGCAGCAAGACCATCCCGCTTTGCGGCGGGCTCTGGTGAAAACCAGTAGTGACTTAGAACCGATCCACTAGCACGGTCCACGCCAATCCCTCTCTGGCACAGAGGATCCACTACCTGCCAGCCGGCATCGTGACAGTAGATCCGGCCATGGACCCCGCTGAAGTTCCTCTGCCAGTTGTCGCTGACCTTACCACGGTGGTCGCCCAGCAGTCACAACAGATAGCGCAACAAGGCCAACAGCTGTCTCAACTGACCGTTATGCTACAGCAGTTACTACCACAGCTTCAGCAGTCATCTCCTCCGCCAGCTCCTGCACCTCCTCCGCAGCGAGTGGCCGCTCCTGGTCTACGCCTATCCTTGCCGGATAAATTTGATGGGGACTCTAAGTTTTGCCGTGGCTTTCTTTCCCAATGTTCCCTGCATCTGGAGATGATGTCGGACCTGTTTCCCACTGAAAGGTCTAAGGTGGCTTTCGTAGTCAGCCTTCTGTCTGGAAAAGCCCTGTCATGGGCCACACCGCTCTGGGACCGCAATGACCCCGTCACTGCCTCTGTACACTCCTTCTTCTCGGAAATCCGAAGTGTCTTTGAGGAACCTGCCCGAGCCTCTTCTGCTGAGACTGCCCTGTTGAACCTGGTCCAGGGTAATTCTTCCGTTGGCGAGTATGCCGTACAATTCCGTACTCTTGCTTCAGAATTATCCTGGAATAATGAGGCCCTCTGCGCGACCTTTAAAAAAGGCCTATCCAGCAACATTAAAGATGTTCTGGCCGCACGAGAAATTCCTGCTAATCTACATGAACTCATTCACCTAGCCACTCGCATTGACATGCGTTTTTCCGAAAGGCGTCAGGAGCTCCGCCAAGATATGGACTCTGTTCGCACGAGGCGTTTCTTCTCCTCGGCTCCTCTCTCCTCTGGTCCCCTGCAATCCGTTCCTGTGCCTCCCGCCGTGGAGGCTATGCAGGTCGACCGGTCTCGCCTGACACCTCAAGAGAGGACACGACGCCGCATGGAGAACCTCTGCCTGTACTGTGCTAGTACCGAACACTTCCTGAGGGATTGTCCTATCCGTCCTCCCCGCCTGGAAAGACGTACGCTGACTCCGCACAAAGGTGAGACAGTCCTTGATGTCTACTCTGCTTCTCCACGTCTTACTGTGCCTGTGCGGATGTCTGCCTCTGCCTTCTCCTTCTCTACTGTGGCCTTCTTGGACTCTGGATCTGCAGGAAATTTTATTTTGGCCTCTCTCGTCAACAGGTTCAACATCCCAGTGACCAGTCTCGCCAGACCCCTTTACATCAATTGTGTAAACAATGAAAGATTGGACTGTACCATACGTTTCCGCACGGAGCCCCTTCTAATGAGCATCGGATCTCATCACGAGAGGATTGAACTTTTGGTCCTCCCCAATTGCACCTCGGAAATTCTCCTTGGACTTCCCTGGCTTCAACTTCATTCCCCAACCCTGGATTGGTCCACTGGGGAGATCAAGAGTTGGGGGCCCTCTTGTTCCAAGGACTGTCTAAAACCGGTTCCCAGTAACCCTTGCCGTGACTCTGTGGTTCCTCCAGTAACCGGTCTCCCTAAGGCCTATATGGACTTCACGGATGTTTTCTGCAAAAAACAAGCTGAGACTCTACCTCCTCACAGGCCTTATGATTGTCCTATCGACCTCCTCCCGGGCACTACTCCACCCCGGGGCAGAATTTATCCTCTCTCTGCCCCAGAGACTCTTGCCATGTCTGAATACGTCCAGGAAAATTTAAAAAAGGGCTTTATCCGTAAATCCTCCTCTCCTGCCGGAGCCGGATTTTTCTTTGTGTCCAAAAAAGATGGCTCCCTACGTCCTTGCATTGATTACCGCGGTCTTAATAAAATCACGGTTAAGAACCGCTACCCCCTACCCCTCATCTCTGAACTCTTTGATCGCCTCCAAGGTGCCCACATCTTTACTAAACTGGACTTAAGAGGTGCCTATAACCTCATCCGCATCAGAGAGGGGGATGAGTGGAAAACGGCATTTAACACCAGAGATGGACACTTTGAGTATCTGGTCATGCCCTTTGGCCTGTGCAACGCCCCTGCTGTCTTCCAAGACTTTGTTAATGAAATTTTTCGTGATTTGTTATACTCCTGTGTTGTTGTATATCTGGACGATATCCTAATTTTTTCTGCCAATCTAGAAGAACACCGCCAGCATGTCCGTATGGTTCTTCAGAGACTTTGTGACAATCAACTCTATGCCAAAATTGAGAAATGTCTGTTTGAATGCCAATCTCTTCCTTTTCTAGGATATTTGGTCTCTGGCCAGGGACTACAAATGGATCCAGACAAACTCTCTGCCGTCTTAGATTGGCCACGCCCCTCCGGACTCCGTGCTATCCAACGCTTTTTGGGGTTCGCCAATTATTACAGGCAATTTATTCCGCATTTTTCTACCGTTGTGGCTCCTATCGTGGCTTTAACCAAAAAAAATGCCGATCCCAAGTCTTGGCCTCCTCAAGCGGAAGACGCCTTTAAACGACTCAAGTCTGCCTTTTCTTCGGCTCCCGTGCTCTCCAGACCTGACCCTTCCAAACCCTTCCTATTGGAGGTTGATGCCTCCTCAGTGGGAGCTGGAGCTGTTCTTCTACAAAAAAATTCTTCCGGGCATGCTGTCACTTGTGGGTTTTTTTCTAGGACCTTCTCTCCGGCGGAGAGGAACTACTCCATCGGGGATCGAGAGCTTCTAGCCATTAAATTAGCACTTGAGGAATGGAGGCATCTGCTGGAGGGATCAAGATTTCCAGTTATTATTTACACCGACCACAAGAACCTCTCCTACCTCCAGTCTGCCCAACGGCTGAATCCTCGCCAGGCCCGGTGGTCTCTGTTCTTTGCCCGATTTAATTTTGAGATTCACTTTCGTCCTGCCGATAAGAACATTAGGGCCGATGCTCTCTCTCGTTCCTCGGATGCCTCAGAAGTTGAACTCTCTCCGCAACACATCATTCCACCTGACTGCCTGATCTCCACTTCTCCAGCCTCCATCAGGCAAACTCCTCCAGGAAAGACCTTTGTTTCTCCACGCCAACGCCTCGGAATCCTCAAATGGGGTCACTCCTCCCATCTCGCAGGTCATGTGGGCATCAAGAAATCTGTGCAACTCATCTCCCGCTTCTATTGGTGGCCGACTCTGGAGACGGATGTTGTGGACTTTGTGCGAGCCTGCACTATCTGTGCCCGGGATAAGACTCCTCGCCAGAAGCCCGCTGGTTTTCTTCATCCCCTGCCTGTCCCCGAACAGCCTTGGTCTCTGATTGGTATGGATTTTATTACTGATTTACCCCCTTCCCGTGGCAACACTGTTATTTGGGTGGTCGTTGATCGATTCTCCAAAATGGCACATTTCATCCCTCTTCCTGGTCTTCCTTCAGCGCCTCAGTTGGCTAAACAATTTTTTGTACACATTTTTCGTCTTCACGGGTTGCCTACGCAGATCGTCTCGGATAGAGGCGTCCAATTCGTGTCTAAATTCTGGAGGGCTCTCTGTAAACAACTCAAGATTAAATTAAATTTTTCTTCTGCATATCATCCCCAGTCCAATGGACAAGTAGAAAGAATTAACCAGGTCTTGGGTGATTATTTGCGACATTTTGTTTCCTCCCGCCAGGATGACTGGGCAGATCTCCTTCCATGGGCCGAATTCTCGTATAACTTCAGAGTCTCTGAATCTTCCTCCAAATCCCCATTTTTCGTGGTGTACGGCCGTCACCCTCTTCCCCCCCTCCCTACCCCCTTGCCCTCTGGTCTGCCCGCTGTGGATGAAATTTCTCGTGACCTTTCCATCATATGGAGAGAGACCCAAAATTCTCTCTTACAGGCTTCATCACGCATGAAGAAGTTCGCGGATAAGAAAAGAAGAGCTCCTCCCGTTTTTTCCCCTGGAGACAAGGTATGGCTCTCCGCTAAATATGTCCGCTTCCGTGTCCCTAGCTACAAGTTGGGACCACGCTATCTTGGTCCTTTCAAAATTTTGTGTCAAATTAATCCTGTCTCTTACAAACTTCTTCTTCCTCCTTCTCTTCGTATCCCTAATGCCTTTCACGTTTCTCTTCTTAAACCACTCATCCTCAACCGTTTTTCTCCCAAATCTGTTCCTCCCACTCCTGTTTCCGGCTCCTCGGACATCTTCTCTGTCAAAGAGATCTTAGCTTCTAAAAAGGTCAGAGGGAAAACTTTTTTTTTAGTGGACTGGGAGGGTTGTGGTCCTGAAGAGAGATCCTGGGAACCTGAGGACAACATCCTAGACAAAAGTCTGCTCCTCAGGTTCTCAGGCTCTAAGAAGAGGGGGAGACCCAAGGGGGGGGGTACTGTTACGCCGAGCGCTCCGGGTCCCCGCTCCTCCCCGGAGCGCTCGCTACACTCTCCCCGCTGCAGCGCTCCGGTCAGATCCACTGACCCGGGGCGCTGCGATTCCGCTTCCAACCGGGATGCGATTCGCGATGCGGGTAGCGCCCGCTCGCGATGCGCACCCCGGCTCCCGTACCTGACTCGCTCTCCCTCGGTCCTGTCCCGGCGCGCGCGGCCCCGCTCCCTAGGGCGCGCGCGCGCCGGGTCTTTGCGATTTAAAGGGCCACTGCGCCGCTGATTGGCGCAGTGATTCCAATTAGTGTCTTCACCTGTGCACTTCCCTATATCACCTCACTTCCCCTGCACTTCCTTGCCGGATCTTGTTGCCATCGTGCCAGTGAAAGCGTTTCCTTGTGTGTTCCTAGCCTGTGTTCCAGACCTCCTGCCGTTGCCCCTGACTACGATCCTTGCTGCCTGCCCCGACCTTCTGCTACGTCCGACCTTGCTTCTGTCTACTCCCTTGTACCGCGCCTATCTTCAGCAGCCAGAGAGGTGAGCCGTTGCTAGTGGATACGACCTGGTCACTACCGCCGCAGCAAGACCATCCCGCTTTGCGGCGGGCTCTGGTGAAAACCAGTAGTGACTTAGAACCGATCCACTAGCACGGTCCACGCCAATCCCTCTCTGGCACAGAGGATCCACTACCTGCCAGCCGGCATCGTGACAGTAGCATTCCAGTCGCCAATCGTTAGCACCTGTCTCAACAAAAATAATAGGGTAACTTACCTTTAAGATAGCAAGACTAAATAGTAAGCAGTACTTGCACACATAGTGTCTTCAATAACTCACTTCAATGTGCTACCTATATCTTTTCAGTACACCAAATTACTCACTTAAATGTACTACCTCAGTCTTCTTCAGTACATACACAAAAGCAAAAATATATCTCACATTCAAGAAACACTTAGGAATTGTAGCCTATTGATACCCAATTCCTGCCACTGTTAGGTACACTCATATTTCTCTTCTCTGTATTACGTGTGTGAGATGCTCTACCTGGCCAGTAGGTGCTCTTGCAAGCTTGACATTAAACACGTATTTCTAAAGGTAACCTAGGTAGGTTATACTGTTGTGTTCTAGGGGTAAGTAGCGTGTAGCCAATAGACCCTAGTAGCTAACCTTATTGGTAGAGAGCCTCGGGCAAGCCAATATACCCTTCTGTGTACTAACAGGTGACTCATCGTGGCAAAAAAGAAAAAAATTGATGAGATTTCAAAAATGTTTTAGACAGCTTGAAACTAAATGTATAGAAAGCTGTATATAAATGTCTAGTGAGCTTTATAAATATCTAAAGAAATGTACTAATGTAGAGTTAGCCTCATAAATGTTATAGAGGGCTATATAAAAATGTCCAAGGAGCTAGAAACTAAAGGTTAAATAGCTTCATCACTGTCTAGATAGCTTCAAAATGTCTAGATAGCTTCAGAATATCTAGATAGCTTCAATATTGTCTAGTCCAGATGCTAGTCAGAGTAACAAGCAAGTACAAATGTATCCAATGCTTATTCAGGTTTTGTCAGGATGTATAGAAAGTATTAATAATCCTGTCCTAGACCTAGTTCCTCTGCCTTAGGGTACAGGCGTCAGAGTCGACTTGTTTTAAGTAAGGGGGTTTGTGGTGTCCCGGTACCGTATTTCATACGCTACCTTTGTAGACGTCCCCATAGTCAGAGTTCCTAGGAACGTCGGGGTCCCTCTCCTATAGTTATTCCCATGTCACCCCTCAGTTAGTCTATGACTGTATAGAAGTTCTTAAGTATAAATGTGTATATATTTAATTGCCTACCTGTTCAGCGTAGCAGGACCTGCGGGTCACGTGATTATGTTAGAACTCTATGGTTTTGCTAATTATATGGATCACTACCTTACTAAAACTCTGGAACGCCCTCATACAGAAGAGCGTGAAAAGACCGGCATAGTGGCTACTGCCTCCAAGATAGCGACCACAGCGGAAAAGAAGGGAGGAGCAGCTGCTGCTGTTACTCCAAAACAACCACCAGCTTCTGCTTCACTGCTGGCTGACATGGAGGTGACGATCCCTGCCACACCGGAGCTCTTTCAGCCCACACAGACGACGCCAGAAGATGCGCCCACACAGGGGACCGGAGGTGTTTCCTCTCAGGTTATTGACAATGTTGATTTAATCATAGTGGTTGAAAGTAATCATAGTGGTTGAAAGGCTTTTCCCGAATCTGTAGGAGGCCATGGTAGCCACCCTGTCGGACTCACTACAAGCTCTGCAAACTGAAGTCACCTCCACTATTCAGAAAGTGTCTGACCTAGAGCAGAGGGTGAAGTACGCTAAGGACACTACTCCATCTTTAGTACCAGCCATAAAGTTCCTGTTAAAGGATAATGCTTAGGACTTCAGAGGAAAACAGATCCAGGCGCAATAATCTGCACTTGGTCGGATTGCCAGAATCTATTAAACTGCAGCAGTTGCAGCAGTTGTGTTAATCTGAACTGCCTGAGGCTTTGGGACTTAGCCACCCAAAACAGGTGGAAAGGGCACAGAGAGTGGGACCACTTCAACACCATCCCTAGACCGCCATCAGCAAGGAGACTCCCATGCCAGACAAGTCATCTTGAGATATCTGGACTATAATGATAAAGAACAGATACTGCGTTTAAACCCCACTGGTGATTAGGGGATACAAGGTGATTCTATTTGCGTACTACTCTGTAGAAGTCATGAAGCGTAGGAGAGCGTTTAGCTCTGTTGGTTCGCCGTCTGTTTAAGCGAGGCAAGAAGTTTCGCCTGCAATACCCGGCAGTACTACACGTGCAACTTACTAATGGGTCATCTAAGATTTCCCACACACAGTCTGAAGCTGCAGTCTTCTTCCGCGCCCCTACCAATCCACCTATTAAGTTTGATAATGATTCCATTCCGATGGACCCGCTGGCTGCTTTGGCATTTCTTAGCCCAGGAAAGAAAAAGTGCATGTGGGCTAAAACATCACAACCTTCCAAGTTGTCTATCTTCCAGTGATCTCCAGCAGGACATTCTCAAGACATCATCTCTTCCCCCTCATCGGCTTCTTAGGAACCGCATGTCTTACATTCACCTACTTGACCCTACTTAAGTGAAATGGTGGGCTGATTTGCTAGTTATTAAGACCTAATGTGTTGCTAAACTCCCCCCCCCCCCCACACGTATATCTTCTGCACTCCCTGTATGTTTCCCCCTCTTTACTCCTTCCATCTTTTTCACCCTATTCTACATCTTTCTCTCAATATCTCCCCGTCTAATGTCTTCCTTTTTGTGGCGGATGACAGGGTCATGTATAAAGTGTATTTTTTCCTAGTTGGCTCACAGTCAGGAGTTGGTATTCCCACCGAAAGAAGAGAGGTCATGAGCAGATTTGAGCCATGTTTTGTGGCATTATTTCCAATGCTTTTCTCTTTTGTTGTATTTGTAGCTCTGACGTTTTTTTGTATTTCAGATTTTAGTATATGCTTGCTGGCGCCGCACATTATCCACATAATCACAGTCCACATTATCAATTCATTTTTGACCACTTCTTGTGAGGTAATATACGTTCATTTTTTCTGCTACCACTTATGAGAATTGTGTCCTGGATTATTAAGGGGTTGCGCTCCCCACAAAAGCGCATGATGGTCTTTCGCCACTTGCATAAGTTTAAGGCTGATGTTGCATTATTATAGGAATCTCATCTTACAGAATGTGATTTTGCCTGTATAAAAAAACTGTGGGTGGGTACTGTTTTGGGATCCCCTTCGGTAAACAGGAAAGCGGGAGTGCTTATGCTGGTTAGTATCCATTTATAGCATAAAATTCTCCACTCTGATCATGATGATAAGGGTAGACTTCACTCTCTCCTCCTAGAAATCTCGAGTGGAACGGTTAGACTATATAACATCTCTGGCCCGAACATTACTAAAGATGCATTTTTTGCCTCCATTAAACCTACGATTTT